>NC_056737.1:1022409970-1022670117 GCF_019279795.1 Protopterus annectens
TCACTCTGTGGACAAGGTCATCCCACAGGTCAGCCCACTCTCACAGATTGTGTTGGCTCCAGCTGAACAACATTGCATGGTGCTGGATTATGGCATCGGTGATGGCTGCATTCTCATCTGCAGTATATTCTGGCTGATGCTGCATGTCACCTGGAAGATATAAACAGGGAAACACATCACAGGACCTCTGACATTGCCCAGTGTTATTTACAGAGTCAGCACATCAATATTGCCTATCATTAGCCACCACTTACAAGCACATTATACCCCTGTCATCTATCAGCACAGTATGAACCTGCATTGCACTCCTGGTCCTGATGTGTCATGCTCCCCCCAATGAGGGCCAGCACATTGCATAAACCACCATTCATCACTCACGTTTGTGTAGAGGGATGACAGCGGCCATATTTCTTGCAGATGGGATGTCAATGGTGCTCAGGCTTTGCTTGCATGCAGTGTGTAATAGAGCTGGAAGCATATGCCTGTGTTCACGTAGGATGCAGACAGGAATGTTCTCAGGTCCTATGGAGACTTGCTTTTGCTGACTTTGATTAGGCAGTATGCACCTGCTCCCTGATGATGAGGGGAGGGGTGCCGGTGCTGTGCATATCCACCTAAACTGATGGTGAGCCAGGGGGATGATGTTTGCCCTAAACCTGTCTGCAGCCAGTTGGCTACAGCTATGGTGTGCATGTATGTGGTGTGATTGACCACCATTGCAGGTCGGTTTGGGTTGTTGCCTCTAAGATTGCAGACATATGTGAATATGGACTTGTGATTGCCCTTGGTGGATATGTCTAATGTGTACTCATAACCAAGTAGGAAAGGAAGGTGCCGGCTGAACAAGTAACCAAAATGAAAGCACTCAGTCAACAACGAAGTAACACAAAACGAAGGTTTAATTGGGCATAGAACAAAAAAGGTCCACAATACTCCAGACAATACGCAGTGTAAAAAACAATCCACACATCAACGTTTCGTCTATCCTTCTTCAGCATGAAATGCAAATCACTTAAACCCAGAAACCTCCTGTAGCAAGGAAATAAACTTTACCAATAAACAAATTCTTATCCAAGTAAGGCAAGGACATTTCCACTGTTGTAAGAATTTTTATTCTGAACGTTCTTTCCTCCTTCAAAATAGCATCAGCAAGCTGTTGTTGTTGCTCTATGTCCGAACCTATCAATTGTTTGATAGAATTTTGACAACTTTTGTGACAAACTTGAGCTTCTAAAGGCTTTAGTTAGCTCCCAGACTCATGAGAAACAGTCTGTGCTGTCTTTCAGGAAGTAGGCATGATCTCTGAACCTTCGTTTTGTGTTACTTCGTTGTTGACTGGGTGCTTTCGTTAATGTGTACTCATAGTTAGCCTTACAGTAATCCACCTGTAATCTTATATGCTCGTTCAGACAAAGGTTGACTTGCTTCCAAGTTGGTGTCTGTTCCTCCTTTTCCCTGTACAGCCAATATAGTGACCAATTATATGGTTTGTGTATTGCTGCTGTCCAGCAAAGGGGATTATTCTACCTTGGTGGAGGCAGGTTTTACAAGTAAGGTATTGGTGAGTCCATGCAGCTATGTAGGTGGTCATATAACTGTTTGTAGTAGGCATGGACACAAGGTCATAACACCGTTGGACACCTCTCCAATTTCAACCTAATAATCGTACTTATTCTAGTACCCATGTCTGTGTCAGGGCAATGCAACAACCAGTAGCTGTAGAAATCTAACTCTGCTGGATGCACAGAAACTAAGATTACACATGTACAACATGTACAGCTTATTTACCTGACATTTTGCATCCCATGTCTGTTGTTATAAGGCAACCAGGTACACCTAATTATACATACATGTGCACAGGTAATACCTAATATACATTTCTGTTCTATGTCAGTATGGCACACTGTATTTACATTCTTGCTGCTCAGTCATTCATCTTAGCCTGTTAGAGGAGGACATCTGGAGGTCACCACACATACATAGGGGGAGATGGGCCAAAATTAGTGACACTTTCTTAATATTGTTGTAACACACTTAAGTCTTTTTATAGCACAGTAGCCTTTGCATTCACAGACATATCCTGGAGGATGTCCGACACTAATATGGCTGGAAGAGATGAGAAAGGCTAGGAGTGTGATAATGAGGGCAGGAACTTTTAATGTTGGCAGTATCACTGGTATGGGGTCAGAGCTAACTGATATGATATACAGAAGGAAGGTTGATATATTATCTGTGCAAGAGACCAGATGGAAGGCGGGTAAGGCTAGATGTATCAGAGGCAGGTCCAAATTGTTCTGTCATGGTGTGGATGGGAGGAGAAATGGTGTAGGGGTTATCCTGAAGGAAGAGTATGCCAAGAGTATTTTTGGAGGTGAAAAGGGTGTCGGATATATTGTTGTTTATGAAGCTGGAAATTGATGGTGTAATGATGAATTGTTAGTGCATATCCTCCACAAGTTGGGTGTGCGATGGATGAGACAGAAACATTTTGGAGTGAGTTGAATGAAGTGGTGATGACTGTACCTAAGGGTAAGAGAGTGGTGATTGGAGCAAATTTCAATGGGCATGTTGGTGAAGGGAACAGAGGGGATGAGGAAGTGATGGGTTGGTATAGTGTCAAGCAAAGGAATGAAGAAGGTGAGTTGGAAGTAGATTTTCCCAAAAAAGGACATGGCTGTGGTCAATACATATTTTAACAAGACAGAGGAGCATAGGGTGACATACAAGAGAGGAGGAAGATGCACACAGGTGGATTATATCCTATGCAGGAGGGCCAGTTTGATAGAGATTGGAGACTGTAAAGTGGTGACAGGGGAAAGTGTAGTTAGGCAGCATAAATGTTTGTCTGTGGGATGACGTTGGTGATCAAGAGGAGGAGGAGGAGTGTGAGGGCAGCATCAAGGATCAAATGGTGGAAATTGAAAAAGGGTTATTGTGAGACTGAGTTCAAGGAAGAGTTAAGGCAGGCACTGGGTGGCAGTGAAGAGTTAATGAATATCTGGGTAACTACAGCAGAGCTAGTAAGGGGGACAACTAGAAAGGTGCTCAGTGTAAAATCTGGACAGAGGAAGGAGGACAAGGAGACCTGGTGGTGGAAAGAGGAAGTACAGGAGAGTATACAGAGAAAGAGGTTGGTGAAGAAGAAGTGGGATTGGTAGAGAAATGAAGAAAGTAGACAGGAGTACAAGGAGATGAGGTGCATGGCAAAGAGAGAGTTGGCGAAGGCTAAGGATAAGGCATATGTAGAGTTGTATGAAAGGTTGGACACTAAGGAGGGAGAAAAGGACCTATACCGATTGGCTAGACAGAAGGACCAAGCTAGGAAAGATGTGCAGCAGGTACGGGTGATAAAGGATAATGAGGGAAACATACTCACAAGTGAGGAGAGTGTGCTGAGGAGATGGAAAGAGTACTTTGAGGGGTTGATGAATGAAGAGAATGAGAGGGAGAGAAGGCTGGATGATGTGGGCATTGTGAATCAGGAAGTGCAATGGATTAGCAAGGAAAAAGTAAGTATAGCTATGACGAGGATAAAAAATGGAAAGACTGTTGGTCCAGATGACAACCTATGAAAGCATGGAGGTGTTTAGGAGAAATGGCAGTGGAGTTTTTAACCAGATTGTTTAATGAAATTTTGGAAATTGAGAGGATGCATGAGGAGTGGAGAAGAAGTGTTTATGTACCAATTATAAGAATAAGGGTGATGTGCAGATCTGTAGAAACTACAGAGGGATAACATTGATCAGTCACAGCATGAAGTTATGGGAATGAGTAGTGGAAGCTAGGTTAAAAAGGGAGATGATGATTAGTGATCAGCAGTATGGTTTTATGTGAGGAAAGAGCACTACAGATGCAATGTTTGCTCTGAGAGTGTAGATGGAGAAGTACAGAGAAGGTTAGAAAGAGTTGCATTGTGTCTTTGTGGACTTAGAGAAAGCATATGACAGGGTGCCTAGAGAGGAGTTGTAGTATTGTATAAGGAAGTCAGGAGTGGCAGAAAAATATGTAAGAGTGCTACAGGATATGTACGCGGGTAGTGTGACAGCAGTGAGTTCTGCGGTGGGAGTGACAGATGCGTTTAAGGTGGAGGTGAGATTACATCAGAGGTCAGCTCTGAGCCCCTTCTTATTTGCAGTGGTGATGGACAGGTTGACAGACAAGATAAGACAGAAGTCCCTGTTGACTTGTGATGTTTGTAGATGACATTGTGATCTGCAGTGAGAGTAGGGAACAGGTTGAGGAGACCATGGAGAGGTGGAGGTATGGTCTAGAGAGGGGAGGCATGATGGTCAGCAGGACTAAGACAGAATATATGTGTGTGAATGGCAGGGAGGATAGAGGAATGGTGGGGATGCAGGGAGTAGAGTTTGCAAAGGTGGATGAGTTTACATTCTTGGGATCAACAGTTCAGAGTATTGACGAGTGTGGGGGAGAGGTGAAGACGAGAGTACAGGCAGGATGGAGAGGGTGGAGAAGAGTGTCAGAAGTGATTTGTGACAGATGAGTGTCATTAAGAGTGAAAGGGAAGGTGTACAAGAGGGTAGTGAGACCAGCTATGTTACATGGGTTGGAGACATTGGCATTGGCAAAAGGCAGGAGTCAGAGCTGGACATGGCAAAGTTAAAAATGTTAAGATTTGCAATGGATATGATGAGGGTAGATAGGGTTAGGAATATGCATATTAGAGGGTCAGCCCAGGATGGACGGTTTGGGGATAAAGCCAGAGAAATGAGATTATGTTGGTTTGGACATGTGCTGAGGAGGGATGCTGAGTATATTGGGAAAAGGATGGTAAGGATGAAGCTGCCAGGTAAGAGGAAAAGAGGAAGGCCTAAGATAAGGTTTCTTGATGTGGTGAGAGAGGACATGCAGTTGGTTGGTGTGACAGGGCAAGATGCAGAGGACAGGAAGAAATGGAGAGAGATGATCTGCTGTGGGAACCCCTAATGGGAACAGCCAAAAGAAGGAGAAAAAGATGTAGTCTCAGTCTTCACAGATTTGCCAATGATTTGCCAGACATAACATAACTCTGTCTTTAAATGACTGCAAATATGAGGCACACATATGGTCAGTGTGCATAACACTGGATAGTTGAATGGTATGAGCTCAGTATATCACATGCAGTTCAACACACATATCTGCAACAGTTGTTTACTATGGAAATACCCTATATAGGTCTCTCACATTTCTGAGACAAACATGTATATCATAGTTGTATTCACAATTAACATATGGATATCTATGACATCCCAGTAGCTGGCCTAGCAGTGTCACAGTCAGTACTGTTCAACAAACACTCCAGTAGTAGTCATATGTGAGCCATCCTTTCCAAGTCTTTTTGAGACATATTTGTTGAACTTCCTATTTCCAATTATTACATACCCCCTACTGCATTCCATTACATGCTTACTTGTTTGACATACCTGTTTATTTTTTCCAGGTATAGTTGGTTTGATTCTGATTTATGTTGGTTTGTTTGTTTGTTTCCAAGATGTAGAGTATACATCTGTTTTGCATAGGCAGCAGCTTGCTTTTTGTAAGTAATGCTCATGAGCAGCTGATGACCTGTGCACCAATTGGTGTCTCCAACTTGCTAATTGCAGGCAGAACAGCTGTGTTGTTATCCCTATAGCCAATGGTATGGCAACACACTCATATAATTGAGTAGTTCATGTGGGCATTGTCTCTTTTCCTTGACTGTGAGGAGGACTTCATGGAGGTGTGTGAACAACAGCATCACAGAGGGTAGTTGGAAATACCTCTTACAACGCAAACTGTGGAGACAGCCCAACAAAATGGGGGATAATGTTCCAGACATAGGGACAGAATGTAAGTGTTGCTGTTATACAGTTGAATTAATGCTAGTTTAACAGGGTTTGTGTGGACATGACTTTTCTGCATGATTTTAAGTCTGACAGTGTTATGTGGTTGACATAACTCTCAACTGTAGGGCTATCTACAGAATGACAAGAGTTTAGAATCTTATGTTTGGTGTGTTCCTCAGACATTTTTTGTCTTTTGAAAATCAGTAGGATACTCTGGGGATTGTAGTCAGTAAATGGTATTATCCATTTGTGTTTCTGACTTCATATCCCTCAGAAAAGATATGTTACAACAAACCCTGTTACACCAGCAACTGTCTCAGCTTATAACAGCAATATTTCAAATATGCCCCTGTTTTTGGGCCTCTGTCCCTCAAGTATGTCAGGCTTTGCCCAAATGTCATGCAGTAAGAGGTTGATAGGTATGGTATATCATTATTTAGTGCCTTCATTCCTGATACCATCCCAGTGATGTATCAGAATGCCAGACATGTTATATGGAAGAGGCCTTATATATGAGGATAAAGCCTGGACATTCTGTGGGTCTCTGTACAATTGAAAGGTCTGTGTATTTCAGGTGATTGTTGACAGACTGTCAGGATTGTGTAGCAGTGTAGTGTGTAAATGTTATTTGGCCTGTGCAGGGAGGGAGGTAGATGTAAGGGGTTGGGAGGGTGGCCTAATGGTTAAGGTGTTTGCCTTACAAACACAAGGTGCAGGGTTTGAGTCTCACAAGGGATAACTGGCTAGGCTTAAAATGGCTTGCAAGGGCAGTTAGCTTAGTATGAACCTATTAAGTATTATGGCTCCTTTTCTATCTGACTGTGCATGCTGCTCCAGTTTCTGGTCATCTGTTGGCTGTATATGTTTGTAGGGGCAAACTGAGACATGTTCCGTAACATGGTCAGGCATCATACTACATTGTGAATTGGGCCAGTATATGTTGGGGTAGTGTGTGAGTGGCAAACATGATGATGTTTTTGTTCACACAGTCCTTATACTCTACTGTCCATTTGGCTTACCTGTATGTCACTGTGATGTGGTGAAATTGGTTGTGGGTATGAACTTTCACACCAGTGTCTGTTTTTCAGTGCTGTTACATCCCTGTAGTGCCCGATATATTTGCAAATACATGTGTAATTCCCCATACTGGATATGAGTTAGTGTTGGGTCAGTCTGACTGTAGTTTGGATGGTGCTTGGTGCATGTTTAGCAGCTCAGTGTAGTTTCCCTAATGTGATGTTATGTCCAGATATTTGTAAGATGTATTGTTACCTGGCCCCCATAAGTGTTGTGTATTTCTGACACATCAGTGAGATGATGTGGGGATTTAAGTCACTAACTAGTGAGAAGTAATTGAGTGTTGGACTTGTGCTATTTCAGTTAATATATGTTAGGACAGACAGGAGGGTGTTACTCCAGCCACTGTGTCAGCTTATCTACTACAGTATTTCAGATATGTCCCTATTTTCATGGCTTTCTCAACCCACATTGTCAGGCTTGGTCCAGATTCATTGCAATAAGGGGTTCTGAGCATACCTCTCAACTGGCCAGATTGTTTCAGAATGTCCAGGTTTATTGCTCATATTTCTGGTCTGTTCCACAGATTTGTTATGTTTATTTTTCTGGTAAATAACTGTGATGATATGAGGATTTCTGTCAGTAAATGATGTCATACTTTTCAGTTTCAGAACTCACATCCTTTAGAACATATATGCCGAAACAAACCCTGTTGCTCTATCAACATTCTAAATTTATAAGAGCAATATTTAAAATATGTCCCTAGTTTTGGCCCATTGTCCCCCCATTTTGACAGAATTTGGCCAGACTTCTTGCACTAAGAGGATGAAAGGTATGGTTCTGAGGTATGACTCCACTACATGTTCTGAGCAAATATATATATATATATATATATATATATATATACACACACACACACACACACATATATTTTTCTTTTTATATATGTATTTATAAATATATATATATATATATATATATATATATATATATATATATATGTATACGTTTTATATGTATATTTCTATATATATTATGTATATATTTTTCCATATATATGCATCTCCATACATATATACAAAAAATAATAATAAAAACCAAAAACATACAAAAAAGTTTGCTAAAATCTCCTTGTGTTCTGAGTGTGCTTCTTAGCTGATAAGTATATTTTTGGCACTTTTTTAACTGTTTAGAGTTGAATAAAACAACAAATGAATTCAGTTCAGAATACAGTTTGAATAAATTGCATTTATTTAAATTGTATTTGCTTTAACATTGCTGCATACATACTGAAGTGTGCTAGCTTGCACTGCACTTGAATTATTTTTACTGCTGTTTTAGCTGCTTTTCTGTAAAAAAAATATGAGCTTGTTTCCTGCCTTTCCTGTAACTAGTCTAGTCTAGATACAGATTTGCTGTATCCAAGACTGTTTGTAAGCTCCTGAGCCCCCCAGCCTTTCTTTGTTGGTAGGAAGCATTCTAGCTTATCAGTGGGAGTGGTAATCACTAGGTAGCTTATCTACCACAAGAGTGGTTTCTGGCCCAGAAATTGTAGTTTATTGACTGTTTGGGCAGTTTCTTCTATCTCTTTCAACTTTCTGGTTTAATAGCCTGCATTTGTGTTGTGTCCCACTTTTCCTGTAACTAGTCTAGTCCAGATACAGATTTTTGCTGTATCCACGACTGTTTGTAAGCTTCTGAGCTCCCCAAGCCTTTCTGTGTTGGAGGGAAGCCTTCTATTTTGTCAATGGGGAGTGGTAAGCACTAGGTAGCCTATCTACCATAAGAAGAGTGGTTTCTGGCCCAGAAATTGTAGTTTATTGGCAGTTTGGACAGTTTTCCACCTCTTTCAACGTTATGATTTAAAAACCTGTGTCTGTGCTTGCTTCCTACCTTTCCTATAACTAGTCTAGTCAAGATACAGATTTGCTGTACCAGGACTGTTTGTAACTTCTGAGCCCCCAAACCTTTCTGTGTTGGAATGAAGCCTTCTAGCTTATCAGTGGGAGTAGTATGCACTAAGTAGCCTGTCTACCACAAGAGGAGTGGTTTCTGGCCAGAAATTGTAGTTTATTGGCCATTTGGGCAGTTGTGTCCATATCTTTCAAATTTCTGGTTTAAAAGCCCACATTTGTGCTTGTTTCCCACTTTTCCTGTAACTATCTAGTCCAGATACAGATTTGCTGTATCCACAACTGTTTGCAAGCTTCTGAGCTCCCCAATCCTTTCTGTGTTGGAGGGAAGCATTCTAGCTTGTCAGTGGGAGTGATAAGCACTAGGTAGCCAATCTACCACTAGAGGAATGGTTTATGGCCCAGAAATTATAGTTTATTGGATGTTTGGATAGTTTTTCCATATATTTCAACTTTCTGGCTAGCCTGTGTTTCTGCTTGTTTCTCACCTTTCCTGTAACTAGTCTAGTCCAGAAACAGATTTGCTGTACCCAGGACTGTTTGTAAGCTTCTGAGCAGTGCCAAAGTCTGCTCTTCAAATTTTCCCTTAGATCTGCTAGTTCTCTCCTCTCTTGCACTTTTACTAGCTTATTAGTCTAGTACTTTACCAGACTTTTTGTAGCAATTATTGTAGCACACAAAAATGCTACCAGCACTAAATGTTCGACAAGGAAACAGCTCCAGTACTTTTTATTAATGCCCACCCTTCCAGGCATGTCTAAAGGTCAGTTCCCTGTGCTTTCTCCTATTAACCTGGCGAACTTGGGCATCCTGAGGCAATGAGCAACTGCCTCATGTACACTGGCAACCCTCTCCTTTTGCCTCCCAACACTCAGACTTGCAAGAGAGGCATTTATATATCTAAATTAGAAGCCATGCACAGCAAAGACCGGAATAGCTGGTCATAGTTGACTCAGTAGTGAGGAACACTGATGTCCCACTCACTAGGTTAAATAAGGAGAAAGTAACAGTCAGCTGCCTGTCAGGTGCCAGGACCCACCACATAATGCATGCACTCAGGTCCCTCAACAACAGGTACAAATATGACTCTGTCATTGTATATGTGGGTGTGAATGATCTGAGACATACCTCCTTGGACTACATGAAAAGAGACATGGAGGAGCTCTCAAATTATGTAGCCCAGGCAGGTATGACCCTAGCCCTGAGCAGCATCTTATCATCAACAAGAACGACACTACAGTACAAGCAGAAAATTATTGATTTCAACAATTGGCTAAGTTTCTGGTGTCATTCTAAGTGGAGCCAGTATCTGTCTGGCTGGGATGACATGATTGACTGACCTTGAAACTTTGCCAAAGATGGCCTGCATCTATCACCCCTGGGCTTCCAGATACTGGCCAAGGCTATTGCCACCCCTATAATGCGTTTTAGGTGGTGTTCCAAAGACCAAATTACCACTGCAACAGCTACAAACAAATGCAATCTGAGGGTCATGCTGATCAACTCTAGAAGTCTAAATCTCAAAATGCACTCGCTCGAAGCACTACTTAAAATGGAGAACATTGACATTTGTGCTGTAACAGAGACCTGGTTCAAGGCAGCAGAAAGCTCTCCTGTACTACCAGGCTATAACTCATTCCACACCTTTCAGCCATAGAACTTGGACTGAAGCTCCAAAGGCAGAGGTGTTTCCATATTCATAAAGGATGCACACACCTCCAGACTGGTGGCCCAACATAACGCACCAGAGATCTTTCAGATGCATCTACATTAGGTCCGACAGCGATTCAGGAAGACCATATCTTGTGTTTTGAAATTGTTATCTTTGAAAAGGTAGCTCCACTTTTTATGTGTGGAATTTAATTAGTTGCTGTATATGCATAATGTTAAGAAGAATGCTTGCTTTTATTTTTTAATGTGGTCTTATTGTTTAACAGAGTTCATGGTGTTGTTAAAAGCAAGTTTTTTTTCTGCATTTATTCCTGCTATCAAGTATGTTCTACTGTTCATTTTAAAGATTTTAATATTTTAAGGTTGTTCTTAGTTTGAGTGTATGGGTGAATGTGTGTGTGTGTGTGTGTGTGTGTGTGTGTGTGTGTGTGTGTGTGTGTGTGTGTGTGTGTGTGAGAGTAGGGTGGGGGGTATTTACATATATTTATACATAATTATATTTATAGTTATATTTATATACATTTATATCTTAATATTAAGAATGAATTATGAACTGTTTAGTGCGTGCATGCCCACAATTTTATATGCATTCTTTTGCACACACTATTTTATGGTAAGGATGAGGAACAGAGTGTGGCAATACTGACTTATTTACTCATTGTGGAAGTAAGGTAGTTTTATATGCTTACCATTGATTTAATGTATTTAATTAAAATTGTTTGATTACTTAATTAATTGATGTTAAATGGTACAAATGTGATTGCAAGCTGGTTTTAAAATTTGTCTGAGGAAGGAGGGACACTGAGCTCTCCGAAAGCGTTTTTGGTGCTTACATTATCTATTAAACTTTGTCTGCCTTGGATTTGGTTGTTGGCACTCGTTTTTGTGGTTTTCAGTCTGTGAAGATGTTTATTTGCTTTTTGGTAGTGAAGTTTGTTCTTTAACATGAGCGTTCCAAGCATGCCATCCCAAGGCTTACTTTTTTCTCAAATGAACAACAGCGATGACAATCCATTGACCGGTGTGTTGAATGCTGAGGAGGCGAATGCTGAAGGCAATTTAACGATCTTACTGAAGTTGGTCATGGATCGTGTGGACATTTTAACTCAAAGGATTGATAGTATGCAAATAAGTTCTACACAAGTCGAGGTTAGACCTGGTTCACAGTCTGTTCCTTTAACCAGTCAACCTGCATTACCTAAACTGATGTCGGCAGCTACTTCCGGTTCTATAGCCGCTGACAACATGGTTTCGTTGCATAGTGCAGCACAGTCTGATATTCAGCCTGGCCAGGCTGTTAGAATGCTTAATGAAGAACGTAACACACAAGGGAGTCCAGTACCTTTAGGCAACACAGTGGGGTGCCCTTCTATTGATGGCTTCTTGAACCATATTAACTTCTTTAATGACGAGACTGAAAACGGCGTTGTTGAAGAGGTGCATGAGAATGTAAGTGATTTATCTAACTTAATTGCAGACTTTGACTCAAAATTATTCAAGTGCAGGAAACTGCAACTTGAGATCTCTTATTTTCAAGAATGCCTAGTTAAAAAGCTTGTTCCCAAAGGTTTACGGCAATGGCGTTTTCCGGTTGGGTTGGTAGAAGGGTCCCAGTTTCATAAAGACCTTTTGGCACTGTTTGATAAGCAGGGTTTTGAGTTTATGGGCTTACTCATTTCTCATTATCAGAATAAAACAGATTGTCTTAAAACAGAACTCCTAACATTTGACAACAGTATTAAGGAAGATTCTGAATTTGTTAGATACAAATATGAGTATTCTAGAATTTTTTCTAGTATTGAAGCAACTACTAGTAAATTAATTAACAACAAAAAAAAGAAGATTAATAGAGATATTCAAGAATATAGGGGCAGCAAAGCTTATCCCCGACCTCCCATATTTTTTAATAAACTACAAGGTGGTATTGTGCAAAAGAACACTGAAGGAGAATTATTGAATATAGTGGATGCTCAGCCTAACTTACAGTTTGACAATTACGAAGACGAACCCGTGACCCTTCGTCGGAGTGAAAGGCTTCTCAGTAATTCTAACAAGTCTGTTAACATGAACTCTAACAGAGTTGGTAATAACAACACCATGACTACCCATGGGTCTGCTGCATCTAATGACGTCACTTCTAATGCCCAGCAGGGTTTTCCCAGAAACAAGAAAGCCAACAAGGCGAATGGACAGGGCAAGAACTATCAGGGCAATTACAGGAATCGGAGGTCACAACGCAGGAGATGATAGACCACTTTTCTGATCCACTGGTTCTTATGGACTCCAAAGGGGACTTTAAAATTTACAACTATACGTCATTTGTTATTGACCCTGAGTTAGTTGAGTTCTTTTCTAAGGGCTTAACCTTTGTCCCTGACACACGTTTTGACTTGGTGAGGACAATTATTGACCTTAAATTGTTTATTAGAAAACTGAACTTAAAGCTAATGATGGGTAATGGTACAGTGTCAGCCAGTTCGCTTAGGGTTCCCAGTGTTTACAATCCACCTTTGCATGAAACCTTACGCCTTTTTGAAAAAATGTGTGAGTTTGATTTAAGGGCTCTTGAATCTGATAAGTTGTTTCACAGGTGACCTGCTAACATCACCAAACATCAGCGTGAATTTCTGGGTTTACTGAAAAATTGCAATATTAGGGTCATGAAACCTGATAAGGGGGGAGGTCTAGTGTTTATGGACGATTTTTTGTATGTTCAGAAAATGATGTCTCTCCTTGACACTGACTTTTATGAAGAAGTGAGTATTAATCAGGTTAATGTTGCTCATGCTAAAATCAGGGGATTAATAGAGGATTTGTTCCTTGAGAGATTTATAGACCTAGACCAGTATCAATATTTAAATGTCTTAGCCCCCAGGTTACCAGGTTTGTTTGGTATCCCGAAAATTCACAAAAGTTTATCACAACCCCCTTTTCATCCTATTGTTGATAGCCGTGGCTCTATGACTTGTGCTTGTGCAAAGCTCATAGATAGTATTTTAAGGCCCTTAAGTAACCAGGAACCTCAGATTTGCAAAGATTCTTGGAGTTTTCTTTATGAAATTAAAAGGATCCCCTTTGATGTCAGTTATTGGTTTTTAACAATTGACATCAAAGATTTGTATACGGTTATCCCACAAGATATTGGTATTCAGTGGGTCCGTGCATTTTTGTATGACAAAAAGACAGACAGATGACAATACCATTAACTTGATTGAGACTTTATTGGAAATAGTCCTAAGCAAAAATTTTATGTTGTTTGATAAGAAAATTTATTTACAAAAATCTGGGGTGGCCATGGGGTCGCCATGCGGTGGCAGTTTTGCCAACTGTGTATTAGCCTTCTGGGAAAGGACCTTTTTATTTACTGATATGAGTTTCAAGGAAAATGTTGCCTGGTACACATGGTACCAGGATGATATGTTTCTTATCTGGAAAGCATCACCATCTGAGGTTCCTGCTTTCCTAAGGACCATTTCTAATTTGACCTCTTTTTTGGAATTCACCTACAACCTGCAGGAGTTTAGTATCAACTTTTTGGATATACTGGTTAGTAAGGATGTGATGAATTCAAGATATAAGAGTGTCATTTATCGTAAGCCCACTTATTCTAACGCTTTTTTTGCATTTTACAAGCAGTCATCCTAAACATCAAAAGAAGGCTGTAGTGAAAGGTCAGTTAGTTAGGGCAGCTAGGATGGTGTCGGATTTTGAGGACTTTTTGTTGGAATGTGAACAATTAAGACGCATGTTTTTAAATAGAGGGTATCCTTCTTTAATGTTATCAGATATTAGCATTGAAGTTATTAACAAGAGAAGATCAGGTTTTTATAAACCAATCCTGTCATTTACTTGTGTTAGTGCCGTATCGGTTCACACAGATGTACCAGGACTGGCTGTCGATACCAAATCAGATTCCACTCCTGTAACTAGGTTTTTGTGCACCTTCTCTGTGGATCACCACCATATCAGGAAGGTGTTTAACAAAAATTGGGCCTTAATTTTGGATGACAATTTTTTGTCCCATCAATTGGGGGAGGCCCCAAAAATTACTTTTAGAAAGGGGCGTAACTTAAAAAGCATGCTTGAGTGTCATTCACGTCCTGCCCGTCAACAAGTGTTAGCAATGACTAAGTGTGGGGCGTGTAATCAATGTAAGTATGTTCTGACAGATTCTAAAGTTTTTGTTAGGAATGTTGAATATCACATAACAGGGAAATATAGCTGTGAAACTAGTGGGGTGGTTTACCTGGCCTTATGTCAGAAATGCGCTGCTTTCTATATAGGGAAAACTGAAAGGAAGTTTAAGCAGTGCATTTATGAACATATTTATGCTATTTCAAGGCATGATCTTAACAATGCTCTAGCCCGACATATTGGTGCATGCCCTGATCAACATTTTAAGTTTACGATCTTGGGGCAAGTGAAGGTAGACAACAAGGGTGGTCCGTGGCAAGTCCATTTGGATAATAATGAATTGGCATGGCAGATTCGTACTGGGGCTTATATGCACCCAGGTTTAAATGAATATGTTTCCATATCTTGTGTTTTGAAATTGTTATATTTGAAAAGGTAGCCCCACTTTTTATGTGTGGAATTTAATTAGTTGCTGTATATGCATAATGTTAAGAAGAATGCTTGCTTTTATTTTTTAATGTGGTCTTATTGTTTAACAGAGTTCATGGTGTTGTTAAAAGCAAGTTTTTTCTGCATTTATTCCTGCTATCAAGTATGTTCTACTGTTCATTTTAAAGATTTTAATATTTTAAGGTTGTTCTTAGTTTGAGTGTATGGGTGAATGTGTGTGTGTGTGTGTGTGTGTGTGTGTGTGTGTGTGTGTGTGTGTGTGTGTGTGTGTGTGTGTGTGTGTGTGTGTGAGAGTAGGGTGGGGGGTATTTACATATATTTATACATAATTATATTTATAGTTATATTTATATACATTTATATCTTAATATTAAGAATGAATTATGAACTGTTTAGTGCGTGCATGCCCACAATTTTATATGCATTCTTTTGCACACACTATTTTATGGTAAGGATGAGGAACAGAGTGTGGCAATACTGACTTATTTACTCATTGTGGAAGTAAGGTAGTTTTATATGCTTACCATTGATTTAATGTATTTAATTAAAATTGTTTGATTACTTAATTAATTGATGTTAAATGGTATAAATGTGATTGCAAGCTGGTTTTAAAATTTGTCTGAGGAAGGAGGGACACTGAGCTCTCCGAAAGCGTTTTTGGTGCTTACATTATCTATTAAACTTTGTTCATAGGTTCATAGGTTCATAGGTTCATACTAGGCTATCTGCCCGAGGGCATTTACAAGCCTAGCCCATTGTTTTGTGGCTTACGCCACCCCTTTAGTATGGGGAACTATACCCATTATTTTGCTGTGCCTCTGTCGAGCAGTGACACTGAGGTAATCCCTGGGGTATATCTGCGATCTCCCATCCATTGGTCAAGATTTCTCTTGAACAAGGCCAGCGAGGTGCTCTGCCTCACATGTACCGGGATTTTGTTCCACAGCATAGGGAGTCTTTGGGTGATGAATCTATCCCTCCAGCACGTCCTATTAATAGCCGTGTCAAGGTTTAAGTCTCCGCCCTTGTGGCTCTGATGGATCTAGATTTTTGAGGTGAAGCATATTCATCAAATCTGGGTTTGACATGGCCTTGTATGTTAGGCAAAGGTCACCTCTGAGCAAGCGGTGGCGACTGAATAGAGCTGGAGTTCTTTCAGTCGGGCAGCATAGGACAGATTTTGAGACCCTTTATCCTTTTGGTGAGGAACTTTTGTGGCCTCTCCAGCCGCTGCAAGTGTCGGGTCAGATACATTCAAATCAGGCAGTGTACTCAATCATTGGTCTGATGAGTGATGAGTAAAGGGAGACTATGACCTCCCTTGATCTAGATGAGAATCCCTTCATGATAAGGTGGGCAATGTAGAAGGTCTTCCTAACTACTTTAGCTACATGGGTGTCGAATGACAGACTACTATCAACCTGGGTCCCCAGGTCCCTGATAACTTCTTCTGTGCTCAGTGGATTGCCACCTATTTGGTAGCTAGGGGTAACCTTGTTTTTCCCGAAGGGTATGACTATGCATTTTTGGCATTTAACTTTAGGCCGTGGCTCTGGCACCAGTTATCCGCTTCTGTGAGACCCTTCTGAAGGATATCTGTGTCAGATGTGTTTTCTACTATGGCGCCCAGTTTGCAGTCATCTGCAAACTTTGTCAGCCATAACCCTCCTGTGTTTGCTTGTACTTCGGAAAAGTAGATGCCAAACAAGAGTGGGCCCAGGACTGAGCCCTGTGGGACACCACTTGTGACAGGCTTTGAGTCTGACATGGCGCCAGCAGCTCTGACCCTGTGGGTTCTGTCACTCAGCCAGTTTGCAACCCATCTTGTGATGTATGGGTTGACATTTAAGCTGATGAGTTTTTCAATGATACCCGAATGGGGTATTGTATCGAAGGCCTTAGCCAGATCGAGGTAGGCTGTATGGACTGCCTTTGCCTCATCAATGGCTTTGGTGACTGTTTCAAAAAGTCAACCAAGTTTAAAAGGCATGATCTGCCTTTGACAAAGCCAAACTGGGTTGGATCCAAAGTCTGCAAATTCCCTATGTCTTTATTTATGAGGTCCATTATGATCCTCTCCATGGCTTTGCAGATAAGGCTTGTCAAGCTAATGGGCCGGTAATTTCCAGGGTCGGTGGAGGCACCGCCTTTGTGAAGTGGTACCACAGTTGCAGTGCGCCACTCCCTGGGTACGTATCCAGAGGTAAGACTTTGATTAAACAGCTGTCCTAGCTGTGGGTTTAATTCCTCATTGAGTTCATGGAGCACACAGCCGGGGACACCATCAGGTCCCATGGATGCTGTGTTTTTGCTTTGGAGAGAGCAGTTCTCACTTGGGCGCTGGAGATGTTTGGGGGCTGCAATCGTTTGGTATAGATATCTCTCCTTTTGGGGGAGGGGAGAAGTTTGCACTGAACCTGTCAGCCAGTATGTTGGCAATGTCTGTAGGATCAGTAATCTTCACATCATTTTGAACTAGCTCTGAGCATATCTGGGAGTTTCCTCCCAGGTTTCTAACATAGCTAAAGAAGGCCTTATGATTGTCTTTTGAGTCTTTAGCTATTTTTCTCTCGAAATTTGCTTTGGATGATTTTATGAGAGCTCTTAGTTTTTTTGTCTGCCTTGGATTTGGTTGCTGGTGCTCGTTTTTGTGGTTTTCAGTCTGTGAAGGTGTTTATTTGCTTTTTGGTAGTGAAGTTTGATTCAGGAAGACTGCTATAGCTCCCCAATCACATCCCAAGACTCACACTCCACATTCCTAAGCACCCTGGAGAATATTAGGGTCCAACCTAACATTCTCATATTGTGCAACCTCAACTACCCCTCCATTAACTGGGAAAAGTAGTCATGTACCAATACACTTGCCCAACATTTCCTGGAATTCATTAATTCCAATGCCCTGGACCAGCTCGTTCTTAACCCCACTAGAGGTAGCAACATCCCTGACCTGGTCATTACTAACATGGGCGACCATTGCTCTACACCAGTAGTCAGTTCCTCCCTGGTTAGATCCGACCACAAACTAATCACCTGGGAAATCCACCCCCCCCCCCCACAAAGGTAACCAACATGAAAAACTTCTCCAAAGCTAACTTTGGGCTCCTAAAACAGAGGTGGCTAACTTCATAGCACCCAAGCACCCATGCAAATAGAGAATAGTTGCATGACTACCGAATCATACACCAATGCACTGTACGAACATATACATAAATGCATGGATCTCACCCTACCCAATAGAACCAACACGCTCTCCTCCAAAAAAAGGAAGCCAATCTGGTGGTCGCCTGCCATAAACAAAATCTACAACAGAAGGAGGAAACTGATGTGGAATAAGGTGAAGTCCCAATATTGGAAAACCTCCCTTATCACCCACAGCACAAAGTTGAGATCCCTTATCAAATCCTCTAAAGCTAGCTATGAAAACAAACCTGCAGCATATAGTAAAGACAACCACAAGGCCTTCTATAGTTATGTAAAGAATCTGTATGGCAATATCCAGATTTGTTCTGAGCTACTACACAATGGTACCTCCTATACCGATCCAAAAGATATTGCCAATATACTGGCCGCCAGATTCAGTGCCAACTTTATCCCTCTCTCCCTCCCCCAACGGACCAATCACAATACCAGTAGATTGTCATGCAACCAGCATTACTGCTGCATAGGTTAAAATAGCACTGTCTGAGGCCAAGAATACAGCTTCTGTGGGATCTGACAATATCCCTGGCTGTGTTCTACATGAACTACAGAGTGAAATGGCACCTAACCTGTGTGCCCTTTACAGTCACAGCCTCACCTCTAGCTTTGCCCTACCAAATGGTGAACTGCTACAGTCATCCCTCTCCACAAAGGAGGAGCAAGTACAGACCCAGGGAACTATTGCCCTATTAGTCTGACAAGTCTGATATGCAAAGCTATGGAACACATAATTATGGGTCTAATAAACAAGGATATAGGGAATCTCCAAACTCTTGATCCTACAGTTTGGTTTTGTGAAGGGTAGATCATACCTACTCAACTTGTTCAATTTCTTTGAGTCAGTCACCAGAGCTGTGGATGAAGGCAAGGCGGTTAATACAGCCTACCTTGATCTGGCCAAGGCCTTTGATACCATTCCCCACTCAGGAATCATAGAAAAACTCATTAAGCTAGGAATCAATCCCTATATCACTAGGTGGGTTGGAAAGTGGCTCACAGATAGAACCCGCAGTGCGAAAGTAGCAGACTCCAAGTCAGACTGCTGACCAGTTATGAGTGGAGTCCCGCAGGGTTTGGTCCTGGGTCCTCTCCTGTTTGGCATCTACTTCTCTGAAGTCCAGTCCAACATGAAAGGACACTGGCTGACAAAGTTTGCAGACAATTGCAAGTTGGTAGCTATTATTAACTCCTCAAGTGATGTTGACATCCTATAGAATGGCCTCACTGAGACCAATGACTGGTGTCAGAACCATGGCCTTAAGCTCAATGCCAAAAAATGTGTCGTCATCCCCTTTGAGAAAAATCTGATTCCCATGAGTTACCACATCGATGGTAGTCCTCTGAACACAGAAGGCATTATAAGTGATCTGGGAACACAGATTGAGATCAACCTTTCTTTTGACCACTACATTGCTCTACTGTGGTGAGAAAGCCCTTCTATGTGGCACATCTCATTACTAAGGGTTTTGCATCCAGGAAGAAAGAAGTCATTGTCTCCCTCTACCCTTCCCTCATTAGGACAATCATCGAGTACAATGCTCCATTTGGCATGTACCTCACTAGGCACCTGCAACAATTGGAGAGGCCGCAAAAGTACCTCACAAAGTAGACCCTAGGCCTTAAACACTTGCCTTATATGGACAGACTCAAAAAAACTCCAACTATTCTCTGTCTCATATCGCCTACTTAGAGGTGAGCTCTGCTTGACTTACTAAGCCACGTCTGACCCAGCTCTATTAGAAATGCTACATCTAAATAAATTCCAATCCCTCTGCACTACATGCTCCAGAGACCTCAACCTCCTTATCACAATCAACAGAACATGCTGGACAGACAGGTTCTTAACCCAGAGATTGCCCATGCTATGGAACAGACTTCCCATACATGCCAAACAGAGAAACTCACAGGCCCTCTTCAAGAGAAATCTTGATGAGTGGATGGGAAATAGAAAATTCACCCCAGGGTTCACCCCAGTGCCTCTACTCAACAGAGGCACTGGGAACTAAGGTCAGGTGGCATGATGCCAGGGTAATCCTATGGGCTAGGCTTGTAAAGGCTCCAGGGCCATTAGCCTATACACACCTGTGAACTTATATGCATGTGTCTATATACAGAATCTTTTCCCTACTGCTGCATGATATGCTGGAAACAGCATCACAACTCCCTTCATCGCAAATGGTGAAGTGGTACATTGCTTTGACTACGGTGTACAGGGCCCTATGTTCGATACTTGGCAGGGCTGATTATTTTGTTGCTAGGCAGAACAGTGGCTGATGCAGAGAGAGTGATTGAACCACTTTTAAGCTGCTTTAAGTGGGTTTCATGGATTTGTGCTACTCTAAGTAATGCCAACACATGGTTAACCGTACAGATGCTTAATCTGTGTTGGCTTCACTTAGCATCACGGAAACTCGCTTACTCCCGCTTACACCTGTACTAATTTCTTTAAAAGAAAAGAAAAAAGGGTGATAGGAAAGTGGTGAAAAAGGGGCACCAAGAGGGAGAAACAATATGAAAGATAGCTAGGGATGTGCAGAATGGGTGTAGGGAAGGTGCATACCTGTCCATTTCTTATACAGCAAAAGTTGTGCATTTGTACAGAATTTGGAGGTGGATTTGGACACTAAAACCCCAGAGAGAGGGGTGAGGACAACAGAAATGTGTTGTCAAGCCAGTTGGATCAGAAGGCGCACTACCTCTCCTACACCAGCCATTGTATCTGCACAGATGGACTATAACAAATTATGGTTGTATTCCCACCTGTGCCATTTAAATAGTGTGATATTCCCACTCTTTGCTGTCATTGGAGCATTTTGAAAAGGTGAAACTCTGCCAAGCAGGGTGAAAACCCGCTGAGCCAGTTTTAACACTGCTTAAAGGATAAGTTGTTGAGCAGTGTTTAACAGTGCGCAGATTCACTTAGCTGAGCTACCTGCTGCTTAGCATTCACTTCTTAGCAATGGTTACACTTGCTAAGCCTAGCTGAGCATTGCTAACCATTGCTCACTTTTCATTTATTAAATATATCAGAATATTGACTTCATTTATTAAGTGTATATGATTTACTTTATATGACATTCCTCTATCAGCTTTCCTTACATTGGCAAGGGGTGTGACTATACTGTATGGGACACTTGCATATACATGGGTGGTTTCACATGTTATATGCACTCAAACTTCCATTTTACACCAGCTACACTACCCTGCTTGACAAAAAAGAGTTACTACATCATTTACGTCTAAAAAAATATTTTAACACTGCTTTCCCATATAAAAATAACTTGCCTGTCTTGGCAGCTTGGGAATTTCAGCTGTATATTTGTATTTATCTCCTATGGGTTGTTTAAGCTATGGTAAGCTGAGGCCATAACTGGTACACACACTTAGGTTCATAGGTAGGTACTAGGCTATTGGCCCAAGGGCCTACGTAAGCCTAGCCAACAAGGTTAGTTATGCTTAAAAATTCTTTAGCCTAGAAAAAATATATAATATTATTATTATATTATTATGTTATATAGTGAGTATTGTGTTGTTCTGACAAGTCATTGAAAACTTCATTCAGGAAATAATGGCATACATTTAGCTTTCTGGCTTCTATCCTTCAGAGATTCATGCTAATACATATCCTGTTTTCTATCAACTTTCTAGGTTTATGAGGGCGATATTTATGTCTTGTCCCTACTGTTAGTGCCCCCCCCCCCATTATTTGTGCCTTTGTCCACATGGACTGCTGTCAGGGAATATTGGCATACATTTGACTTTTAGACTTCTATCCTTCAGAAATTCATGCTAATGCATGACCTGTTTTCTATCAACTTTCTAAGTTTGTGAGGGCAATATGTAAGATGCATCCCTTTTCAAGGCTTTAGTCCCCATTAGTTGTGCCTTTGTACACATTTCCTGCTTTAACAGGTTGTAGAGATGTCATGTGGCACTTTTACAATGCATGGGGTGTGTCACAGAACCTGTCACATACCTCCTTGTATTGCTTTCCTGCTGCCGTATGTATTTCAGTGTCCGCAGACACTGAAATTATCATTTATTTCATTTCAATGTCTGGAGACACTGAAATACTAGCATAATGTTACAGAAATTATCTAATATTATGCCGGATCATGATTAGAAAGGGCCATATGGCATTTTCTGAGTGCAGGGGATATGTTCAATGTCCATGTAATATTTGAACACGACCCTGCACTCATTCACAGTTCATGTCCGTGTTGCTTAAACAGCAGTGCACCTTCATAAATATGCGCTTATGTGGCTACATTAACTGGAACCACTCCATGCAGGAATAGCACTATTCCTGCACAGAGTTTATCGAATCCCAGTGATTATTTAAGAAAAGTAATTAATTTTTTCATAAATAATGTCATTGTATAATAGCAATAACCGACTCCATGATGTGGTATATTGAAGATTTACCCATGGTTGGCTTTATTTAATTACTCAGGCTTTGCTCTTGTGATTAAACCACACCAACCATGGGTAAATTTTCAATATACCACACGGACATTGTCGGTTATTGCTATATTCACAAACTAGTTCCCGCTTTTATAAGCAATAATCAGGTAATGATGCCTATACATTCCCAAATGAGAAACATCACATTAGCTCAAATCATTTCTCCTGACAGATATATTACAAGGCTTGTTTTGTAATATGTGATATCAGCAAAGTAAGTACTCTTAAAAGTATGCTACTAAATAAACAATTGCACACCAAAAATACTGCTTTAATAAAAATAAATAACAATAGTAAATATTTCAAATGCATAAATCAAAATCAGGGACAAAACCACACCTCCTCCAGACATGAAATGTATACAGCCAAAAGGCATTCACTATAAAAAAAGGAAATAAAACAACTAAATACAGAAAGTTAACTGTAAGCTAAAACACAAACAAGACTATAATTAAATTAAAACTTCAGTATAGACTGTTCTAATTTTTGTAATAATTATTTATTAAAACTGAAAATACATAAAAACACTGAAGAATCACAATGTAAGAGCTGTAATACATGGTTCAGTATGGATTTATGCATGGATTTTCTTGCAGGCATTGGATTTCTGCTCTCTGGCTTTGCCCTTGTGACAAGGCCACAATATCTATTCATAATTCACACATGATCCAGGTATGAAAGCTATAGTAGTGAGTAACTCGTAAATCCTGTTACATCTTATCAAAGGGGGTGGAGTACCATTTACAACTTAAACATTTTGAAGAGAAAAAAGTAACCTGTGTAAGCACTACACGTATGAAACTTTACTATGACATCAAAGTAAGATATTTAACATATTTCCATGGTTTTGTGAGTTATTTAATTTCCTTGCTATTAGCCAGAGATCATTCTTTCAAATTTTGAACTTTGTCCTTAAGTGACCTTCTGCATTCAGCTCCTTGGGATTGTTGTTTGATCAGTCTCTTATGATATTCTAGTGATATTTTTTAGGGTTAAAAAACATATTCATTCTTTAGCACTTTTCATCCAATATATAAAACAGATTTCAACTACAGGCTTCTTGCTTTATAAATAATGTATTGAATCATATCACAAGGGGGTGACTTGTTAAGCAGACTCTGAAAGGGGCTTTATAAATTATTACTGTGAGTATTAGGCATAAACAATATTATTTATTAATTATGTTCCTTTGCTCATTCTGTATAATACTATGGAAGTATTCTAAATCATTTGCTTAACCTAAATCAAGTTATAATCGAGGCAATATTACCAGGGTTTTATTAAGTCAGATGAAGTCCATGAAACATAGTTCATTGTGCTATCATGTTTAATGCTATGAAGAAGAAATGTTCAAGCTAATATTTTCACGTCTCAGTGTGACTGGATTTTTACCTAGTTATCTGCTGTGGTAAAATCTATAGTCTGACTTCCAAGAAGAAAATTTACATTTCAGATTTTGCATCTGTATTTTACTGTTTATGGGAGCTGTGAGAATGAAATGCTGAATATTCAATGTATGTCTTTTAATTGTCTTGAATACCAAATTGGCATTATACTGCATATGATAGGAAAAAAATGAAAAACATATATGATGAAATAAAAAAATACTATTAAATAAAATAACATAATGGACATAATTTTAGAAGCAGTGTTAAAGGTTCAGGATATAAACACAAAGAAATGACAGATTTTCAGATTACCATGCAAACAATCATGATGTCATAAACCTTGGACTGTATTCATTCCAGATGAGAGTTAAAATGCACCCATACAAAGCTGTCTGTCCCACACCATTGCCTCATAATTTCTTCAAATACTGCAGCTATATTTGAATGTCTGCCTTAATTTCTGCTGTATTGTTGGTTTTGCTCTGTAGTTTAGGCCCCCCCTAAACCCTGTCTGTAAAACTGCACTTTCTTTGGTCCATCCTGATTCATCCCCCCTTTCCAGATGTCATCGGTTATTCTTTGCTGCTGTAAGGGGGAAAAAAAGCATATGCTGAACTGTATGTTGCTAAACAGACAAACAATCTAACATAGCAAGAGCTACTCAGGACAAGCTAAAGGTGTTATTGCTGAATGCTGGGAGTCTCAACAAGAAATCACACTCCATAGAAGTGCTCCTCACCCTGGAGAATGCTGACATCTATGCAATTACTGAAACAGGGTTCAAAGCCATGGGAATCAGCTCTGCATAGCTATAATGTCTTTTATACATTCTGGCCACCCACTGAACATGAAAAAGGAGGTCTATCTACCTACATAAAGATAAGCACCCCTCAAGGCTGGTCAAACAGTATGAAATGCTTGAGATACTCTATGTCCAACTAACCACTGAAAAAATCTATTACCATATTCTTGCTAGCTATAGGTCCCCCATCATGAACAAGGAGACCCAAACGTCTTACCTGAAGTTACTTTAATTACTCACCATCCAGCCCAATGCCATTCTCATGGGCAATTTTAACTACCCCCTCCATTAACTGGGAGGTATGCATGGCCATGAACATAAGATCTCTTGACTTTGTAAGCTCAAATGCTCTGGAGCAGCTAGTCTTCACTCCCACTAGGGGAAAAAATATCCTAGATCCGCTACTCACAAATATGGGAGAGTACTGCACCCCCACAAGTATCCTCACTAGTAAGAGCACATCACAAAGTGGACTCCTTTCAAGTGAAGGTAAAATTAGATCCCTCCACCTAACTTCAAAAACTTTAAGAATATTTCTAAGATAAACTACCTGCTTTTTAGCTTGTTTTTTTCACATATTGTACTTATTTGACTACCTGCACTTTTAAAAAGTTATTTTTTGTTTAAATAAATTGTTTAACTGTTGTAGGCTACACACTAAAGTGCGATAGCCTTTTATGATCGCTTGTAGTCATTTAAAGCTTTTTTAAGTGTACTTTTTACTGTTTTTGCCTTATCTTTTCAAAAAAATAAATACATTTCTTGTTTGTAGTTTTCAGGCTAGTGCTGAATTCAGGGCTGTGTTACAAGTTTCTGAGTTGCTCGTACCTTACTTGGATAGAGGGAAGTTTTTCTGTTCACCTGTGAGAAAGGGGAACTTTGAGCAGCCGTCTGTCCCTGGAGGAGTGGTTCCAGCCCAGAAGTTAGTAGTTTAAAAACCGCATTTGCACGGTTTTGTGCACTGGGCAACACTGGTTAGCTAGGGTTAAATTATTCCCAGCTCCACTAAGTCTTCTCTTCAGTTTTTCACTTGAAACTAGTCTAACTCTCAACCTAAGCACTCAAAAAGCATCCTACAGTCCAGCACTTGCTCACACCTAATAGCAAGCACTAATATACCCCGACACTTGACTGCCCAGCAGGGCAAGGCTCTTTATCTACCCTTCATCAATTCAAGCGACTAAGCAGCTCACCCTACTATTCAAGCATGATCAAAGGGCAACTTCAGGTGTACTCTCCAGTCCAGCTGGTGAATCTGGGTATCCTGAGGCAATGTTACAACTGCCTCATGTACACAGACAGCCCTCTCCTCCTACCACAAAACACTAACATATGCAAAAGATGCAATTATACAGTCAAACTGGAGGCTAAGGTCTCTCCCCCCAAGACTGGAACAGACAGTCATGAGGAGAAGGTTAACACTTACACCACACCTCCAGCCACACATAGACATACTAAACCAGCACTGGCAAAAAATACACATAAATACACAAAATCATACTCAGAGGCTCTAAATAAAAACCTGCAAAAGCATCAGAGAGCACCAAAGCAGACACCCACAACACCTGCACCTCCCATCACAAACCTGACAACACATAAAACACAAAATCAGTGTGCTGCACAATCACAGCCCTTAAGGCGAAATAACATACCTAACACACTAGTAATAGGTGACTCAATAGTCAGGCAAACTGACACCCCACTCACTAGGTGGGACAAGGAGAAGGTTACTGTTAGCTGCCTATCGGGAGTCAGAATCTGCCACATAACACAAGCACTCAGGTCACTCCAGAACAAGTACAAATATGACTCTGTCATTGTTCATGTTGGTGTGAATAATCTGAAATGTACCTCCCTGGACTACATGAAAAGAGACATGGAAGAGCTCTCTGATCATGTAGCCCAGGTGGATATGACCCTGACCCTGAGTAGCATCCTGCCCTCACCAAGAATGATACCTCAGTATAAAGAAAAAATTATCAATTTCAACAATTGGCTAAGCTTCTGGTTTCATTCAAAGGGGATCCAGTGTCTGTCAGACTGGGATGTCATGCTCAACAGGCCACGTTGCTTCACAAGAGATGGCTTGCATCTGTCACCCCCTTGGCTTTCGAATACTGGCCAAGGCTCTTGCTGCCCCCATAGTGCCTATTTTAGGCAAGGCTCAAAATTCAAACCCACCACTGTAAACAGCACAAGTAAAAAACTGAGGGTTATGCTACTCAACTCTAGGAGTTTAAATCTTAAAATGCACGTGCTCGAAGCACTCCTAAGTATGGAGAACGTCGACATCAGTGCAGTAACTGAAACCTGGTTCAAGGCTCCAGAGAGTACTCCAGCACTACTGGGTTAAAACTCATACCACACATTTTGGCCGCAGAACATGGACCGAAACACAAAAGGAGGGGGTGTATCCATATTCATCAAGGATACTCACACTTCCAGGTTAGTGGTGCAGCATGATACCTCTGAGATCATCCATGTGCAACTATCATCGGGCAAATCTGCAATGCAAATTGTGGCCTGCTACAGATCACCCTCCATGACCCAGGACCACCACTCCGCCTTTCTGTAGACACTGGAAAACATGAAGGTCCTACTGAACACCCTGATATTGGGCGATTTCAATTACCCTACCATTAACTGGGAAAACTACTTGAGTACAAACTTGCAGGCTCAGCACTTCCTGGAATTTATCAACTCAAATGCCCTGGATCAGCTGGTAAACTCCCCTACCAGATGCCACAACATATTGGACTTGGTCATCACCAACATGGGCGACAGGTGTTCCGTACTGCAGGTCAACCCGTCACTGGTTAGATCAGACCATAAACTAATCACCCTGGATGTCCACACCCCACCACCACCCTCAACCAAGGAAACCACAGTGAAAAACTTTTCTAAAGCAAACTTCACCTTACTTAAGGCAGAGATGTAAGTTTCACAGCCCCCAAGCTAAAGGATAACACTGCCCAAGATGCAGATTCCTTTACAATTGCATTCTATGAGCACCTACAAGGATGCATGGATCATGCCATCCCTAGCAAGACCAAGACTCACACCCCTAAGAGAAGGAAACCAGTCTGGTGGACCCCTGCCATAAACAGGTTATACAACAGAAGGAGGAAACTAGTTCAGAAAAAAAGCAAATCCCAAGAAGGAAAGACATGTATCAGTAAGAAACTAAGGTCCCTCATAAAATCATCCAAGGCTAACTTCGAAAGAAAAATAGCCAAGGATTCGAAAGATAACCACAAAGCCTTCTTTAGCTATGTCAAGAATCAAAGTGGCAACTCACAGATATGCTCTGAGCTAGTGCAAAATAGCACAAAATATACTGAACCCACTGATATTGCCAACATCCTGGCAGATAGATTCAGTGCAAACTTCACCTCCCTCTCACCTTCAAAAGGGCCCACAATAATACCAGAAAAGTGTAGTGTCCCGGAAATCACAGAAGCACAGGTGAAAACAGCCCTTTCAAAAGCCAAAAACACAGCACCAGTGGGGCCAGATGGTGTCCCAGGCTGCGTCTTGCATGAACTACAGAATGAACTAACCCCCCACCTAAACACGCTGTTCAACCTCAGCCTCTCCACAGGCTACATGCCCATAGAATGGTGCACAGCAATGGTTATTCTGCTCCACAAAGAAGGGGCCACAACTGACCCTGGTAACTATTGCCCCATAAGCCTGACTAGCCTGGTCTGCAAGGCTATGGAGCGCATCATCATGGAACTCATTAACAAAGACATTGGGAACCTCCAAACACTTGACCCGACCCAGTTCTGCTTTGTTAAGGGCAGATTATGCCTACTACACCTGGTTGACTTCTTCGAGACAGTCAACAAGGCCATAGACAAGGGAAAGATGGTTCACACAGCCTACCTTGATCTTGCCAAGGTGTTTGCCACCATTTCTCACTGGGGTATTATAGAAATACTCACCAGCCTGAACATAAACCCCTACGCCACAAGATGGGTTACCAACTGGCTTACAGACAGAACTCACATGGTAAGAATAGTGGGCTCCTGGTCCGACTCTAAACCAGTCACAAGTGGTGTCCTGCAAGGCTCGGTTCTGGGACCCCTACTGTTCGGCATATATTTCTTAGAAGTACAGGCAAACACAGGAGGACTATGGCTAACCAAGTTCGCTGATGACTGAAAACTGGGAGCCATAATTGACCCTCTGGCTGACACGGACATCCTTAAAAAGGCCTTACTGAGACAGACACCTGGTGTCAAAGTCATGGACTCAAGCTAAATGCCAAAAAATGCATAGTCATCCTGTTTGGGAAAAACAAAACACCCATGAATTACCACATAGGCGGCAGCTCCCTTAATACAGAAGAGGTAATAAGAGATATGGGGACCCAGGTAGATAGTAATCTCTCCTTTGACAATCATATTGCCAAAGTAGTTAGGAAATCCTTCTATGTGGCCCATCTAATTACTAAGGGGTTCGCATCTAGAAATAAAGAGGTTATAGTGCCCCTCTACTCATCACTCATCAGACCCATCATAGAGTACAATGCCCCATTTGGGACGTACCTCACAAGACACTTCCAACAGCTGGAAAGACCACAAAAGCTCCTCACCAAGAGGATTACTGGCCTCAAACATATGTCCTATGAGCCCGACTGAAAAAACTCTGGCTGTACTCAGTGGCATATCGCTTACTCAGATGTGATCTCTTCCTGAATTACAAAGCCTTGTCCAATTCAGAATCAATGGACATGCTCCACCTAAAGAAATCGAAGTCACTGCGAGCCGCGTGCTCTAGTGAGCTAAACCTCACCACAACAATAAATAGAACATGCTGGAGGGATAGATTCCTGTCACAGAGACTCCCCATGCTTTGGAACAAAATTCCAAACTACATTAAGCAGAGCCCCTCACTAACACTCTTCAAGAAAAGCCTTGACGAGTGGATGGGTAACAGAAAATACACCCCTGGGATCACTTCATTGGCTCTGCTTGACAGAGGCTCAGTTAATTAATCAATGGGGTGGCAAATGCTGACACACTCTGGCTAGGCTTAAAAATGCCCTCGGGCACATAGACTAGTACCTACCTATAAAACTATGAACCTATTAAGTGATGGCATAGCTAGCTTCCAAGTTCCCCAAACCCAGAAAATACAAGACCCTACGTAGAGCCACCCACAAAAACCCTGCATGACCATATATACAACTGCATAGAAACGGTGGTAATGGACTGAAATAAGCTCATATCAAACTTCAGAAATAAGCCACCCTGGTGTCTTTAGATTGTACAGAAAAGAAAGAAAACCATTTTGAGAAGATGGAATGTGCACACATACCGCTCAGCCTCTCAGTGCAAGAAATCTGGACAAAGACTGACAAAATGGGGGAACAAAGGCCCAAAAACAGGGACATATTTTAAATATTGCTCATAAGCTTTTAAAGTTGCTACAGTAACAAGCTATGTTTTAAAATGCATTTTCTGAAGGGTTTGAAGTCTGAAACTCAAATGTATGTCATTATATAGTGACTTCAATCCTCAGATCATCTCAGTAATTTGTCAGAAAAACACAGATTTTATGATGAACAGACTAAAATATGAGCCAAAAATCTGGACATTCTGCAAAAATCTGTACAGTTGAGAGGTATGTGTGCATAACAGAACCAGAATCTCGCATTAGACTAAACAAGTGAAGAAGGGAGCTAGTGAAGACACTGCAAGCAAACTCTGAGGCAAAAACAGCCTCCAAAGCTAAGAACAACTGTAAGACATTTTTCAGTTATATCCACAGTCACCCAGCAATGTATTAGTTGTGGATGGCAACACGTATACTCAGGCAGAAAATGTAGCACATCTGCTGGCTGATAAATTCAGCTCATATTTCACCTCCCCACCACCCCCAGTTCTCTCTCAAGAAATACCTTCACCTCTCAACCACCAATTATCACTAAAAATCAGGTTGCCACTGAGTTCTCTAAAAATAAAAACATGGTTTCTATAGGGCCCAACAATATATCATCTTACTTTTGAAAACAGCTTGAATCAGGACCTATCAGGCCCACCAGAGTTTCTGTTTAACTGCAGCCTCTGGACTGGCTTTGTCTTGATAGAGCGGAGGACAGCAACAGTCATCCCTCTGCACAAAAGTGGACCATCAACTGATCTGGGTAATTACAGACCCATAAGTTTGACTATTCTTATATGTTATTTTTATTTATTTAACATTTGTTGACTGGGATAGTCCGACTGGATGCATGTCCATTTTCAGCGGAGGCCCGGGGAGAAAAGCTCCAAGGGTAAGCAGATACAGCATTACATAATACCAGCATTACATATTACAAACAGACTATTTACAGAGATTACATAAGTAAGAAAGTTAAACAAGTTCCACAGGTTACAGTTAATCCTGAGCACAAGTCAGGATTAAATTAAATTACACAGTAAACTGGTTAACAGATTTTTACACATTCTAGAGAGAGTTAGCTAGGCTTGATACATTGACATAGCCAGTTAAGTGACAAATATTGTTTGAGTCTAGTTTTAAATTGACCTAAGGTGGAAAGTAAGGTAATATCAGCTGGAAGAGAGTTCCAGGATCTACTTACAGAGTTTGCAAAGAGAGAGTCACCGGCTGTGTTATTAATTTTGCTAGTCTGAATTAGTAGTTTGTTAGAGGATCGAAGCGGTCTAGGATTGTTATAGGGGGTGATAATATTTTTAAGTGCAGGAGTATTGTTCAGATTATAGAGGATTTTATAGGCCATAATCAGTTGGTTATACTGGATTAGGCTGGGTAGTTCAAGCCACCCAAGCTGATTTGGATTGATGCAATGATGTGTTCTAAAAGGCAGCCCAGTGGCAAACCTGGCAATGTGGTTGTAGCAAATTGAGAGTTTGTTAAGGACAGTCTTGTTCAAATTCGAGAGTAGAGGGGATGCATACAGAAGGGTTGAAAGAAGGTGAGAGCGAGCTATGGCAGTTTTAGCTGGAGGGGTTAGGAAGGTTTTTATTCTGTAAAGTGACCCTAGTTTTTTATTGATGGTTTTGATAGTTTGGTTAACATGCAGGTCAAATTTTAGATTATTGTCTATGATGACACCTAATAGTTTTGTAGATGGGTCAGGGCAGATTATTGTGCCATCATTTGATTTTATGGTAAAGGTGAAAGTGGTAGACCTACGTGTTGGTGAAAATAACAGCATTTTAGTTTTTTTGGGATTTAGGATCAGACGATGTTCAGAAAGCCAGTTTTGGTGGTCTGGGTAGCTGACCATAACTCTACTGGAGATGTGGATGAGCAAATCAGAGTAGAGTCATCAGCATATTGGATACAGCTGACTTTTGGGATGACAGTATAAAGGTCATTAATGAAGATGGAGAACAGCAAGGGCCCTAGTATAGAGCCTTGTGGTACTCCAAGGGTGTTAGGTAGAAGGTTAGAGAGTTTGTTCTGCCAGAGGACAGCCTGCTGTCGACCATTCAGGTAGGATTGAAACCACTGGAGGGCTCCAGTATCTAGACAGAATGTTTGCAGGGTGTGGATTAAAAGTTGGTGATCAACCATACTGAATGCCTTGGAAAGATCCAAAAAGAGGGCTAAGGATATATAATTATTGTTGCGATTATGGTTTATGGTGTTAGTAAAGGCTAGAAGGGCTGAAGTAGTGCTGTGATGAGGACGGAAGCCATGCTGACTGTCTGCCATAAGGCGATTTTGGATTAGGTGGTGCATGAGTTGTCTATGAATACATTTTTCCATCATCTTTGCAAGTGGAGAGAGTATAGCTATTGGCCTATAATTGGAGAATTCAGTAGAGCTGCCTCCTTTGTGAAGTGGGATTACATAGGATATTTTCCAGATGGTGGGAATTTTAGCTTCTACTATGGTTCGATTGATTAGTATTGAGTTGGGGTAAGCAATAGCATTAGCTGATTTTTGTAGGTACTTGGCAGGGAGTTGATCAGCAGAAAGTGTAGTGGGTTTTAATTTTTTGATCAAGGTACGGATAAGTGAAGTGGCGACTGGTTGGAAGCTGAACGCAAATAGGTTTCTAGGGGTGCTACTTTCAGGATCAGGGGAGCTAGGAGGTAGTTGGCTAGCTAGGGCTTGAATTGTCTCAGTAAAGAATTGGTTAAAACTATCAGAAACATCTTCAGGGGTTTTATCAATAGTAGTAGCAGGGACTGGGGATGAAGTTTGTCCAGGATGTAGTAGATTATTTAAACCTGCCCAAAACTTCTGAGGGTTATTTTGATTTACTGTCTGTAAATTACAGTAGTATTGTTTTTTGTCTTGTAAAATTGATTTTTGGTTTTGTTCTTGGATTGCCTGTATTTAATGTGATCTTCAGGGTCTTTAGAAGTACGCCATAAAGCCCATGCTTTGTTTCTAAGGGTAATTTTGAGTTTAGACTCTATAGAAAGCCATGGTGCAGTTTTTGCCTTGGTTCTCTTTGAACGAACAGGTGCATGCAAATCAAGGATCTCAAGGAATTTGTTGTTAAAGTATACTACTGCTTCCTCTGGGGGGGGGGGGGTGTTTTAGAATAGACCAATTACATGAGTTTAGTTCTTGTTGGAATTTGGCAGGGTCAAAGTTTTTATTGTTTCTAACCTTTCTGAGTAAGGGTTGTTGGGAATTAATGGTTTTGTGCTTAATTACATATGTGAGAAGGTGATCGCTTAGGCCAGTAAGGAGGGTACCAGAGGTGTACAGTTGGGGGTGACTGTTTATGAATACCCAGTCAAGTATACTTTCTTTTTGGTTGGGTTTACCTATCCTGGTAAGGGTGGATATGATTTGTGTAAATGCATGCAGGTTAATATGGGTGGTTGGGGATTCTGAGGAACAGGTGCCCCAGTCTATGTTAAAGTCTCTAAGTAGTAGAGTTTCTTGGGGTTAGTGACATGATAGCCAGTGCAGGATATCTTCAAATGTCGATATATTGTTACCTGGGGGAATGTACATACAGATGATATTAATGCATTTATTTTTATTAAGTTGCAATTTGGTGGCAAGAATCTCTGAGTTATTAATCAGAGGAGGTTGTATTACATCTATGGTGACATTCAACTCAGATTTATAGAGTACAGCTACCCCACCCCCCTTCCTCGAAGCACGGTCCAGCCTGTGTATGTTGTACCCAGGTGGTAACACTTCATTGTCTTTAGTGTTAGGTTTTAACCAGGTTTCAGATAAACAGAGAATCTCAGGGTGTGGACATCCAGAAGTGCATGCAATTCATGTACCTTGTTATTAATGCTTCTAATATTGAGATGACAGACTAGGAGAGAGTTAGTTGGCCTATTAATTGTAGGTTTGTAGCTTAGATTACAAGTAGAGGGGGTATGTGTATCTGAAGTGAGTGGGCCAGGGTTGGGGTGAATATCACCACCAAGTATTAGGTTGAGTCTATACTTGGTGATGAACTTCAGGAATTTGTTTATTAGTTTGTGGTAGTGTTTGGATCTAGAGCTAATGTGCCTGGGGTTGAGATGTTGATAGACTGAACAAGATGTTGGATAGGATCTGGTACTGTAAGTATGGTTGAAAGTGGAAGGATTTACAGCTGGGGTGATAGTATGGCTTTTTGGGACCTGAAATCCAGTGAGAAACTGGTTTTCATACAAGGTAAGGAGGTATGGTGTGAACAAGAGGGGGTAGTAAAGAGGAGTAGATCATTATATGTGATTCAGCTAGTGAGTGAAGAAACTGTTTTACCTGGTGATGCAACACCAGAAGATAGAGTGGTGAGGTAAAGGTACTGGAAGGGGGGATGGGAGAATGCCAGATGAAAGCTAATATGTACTATTAAAATGTAGGTAGTAGAATGGGGGGTGGGTGGAATTATCCCAGATGAAAGCAGATAGGATCTAGAAAGTGGGGGAGTGGCTATAGTACTATAAATTTAGAGGTACTGGGGGTGGGAGGGAATTGGGGGCAGGGAGAGGAGTGAAGAGAGCCTGAGCGTAGCAAGGGCAAACGTAGTGGGGCTATTGCAGTTTACAAGGTTTCCGAAGGTGTCCTAAAGCTATAAGGTAAGTATTACAGCTCAGTGTAAGAGTCAATTTACTTCAGTTACAGGGGAAGGAGGCAACTACTCAAATAGAAACAAAGAGCCCTATGGCTGAACAATATGGTGACCTGCTTAATTACAAAGCACTGTAAGTGAAAGCTTAACAAATGCTTTTTGTGTGTGTAACCTACTCTGTTTAAATGTTGAGAGAAACTGATTGCAGTCCTGTAGACACTGTTTTGTAGGGAACTGTAGAGTTCAAACAGGAAAAGAGAAAAGCAGAGATTCTAGGGTAAGCATGAAGGCAACAACAGGCAGTTATTATATAATAATGCATTCAGAAAGGTTTGGTGGGGGTTAAAGTAGCATACTTCAGAATAAACTAAGATTTATAGCTAAGAAACCTAAGCAAGAGAGCAATGCAGTGAATAAACACTTGCCAGATTTTAAAGATATACCAGAAAAACTAAATCAATTATTCACAATTGTACAACTGGAAAATTGCCAGTAAAAGCACTTCAGGTATAGCTAGCCCAAGTTATTCAAGTCATAAAAGCACTTCTTCAATGCATGTGTGCAATTTAAACATTAAAAAACACATGCAGCAAGGAGGAGCTCTGATTATACACTTTCTCTAGGTACAGGTTCAGTTTAAACACCAATATTACCACAGAGATTCAGTAAAGTCACTAGCTACTTATAGAGCCTCAACGTATATGGAAAGAATAATCAGGGACCTGATAAATATTGACAAAGGAAACCTCCAAACACTGGGCCCAACCCAATTTGGCTGTGTCAAGGACATGTTATGCCTACTAAATCTGGTGGACCTTTCTTAAAAAGTCAGTAGGGTAGGGCCATGGATAAAGGTAAAACAGTACATACCATCTACATTGACCTGGTCAAGTCATATGACACAATCCCACTCTCAGGTGTTACAAAATTAACTCACAAAAGTGGGCATAAATCCCTTCATCACAAGATGGCTAGCCACATGACTCACATATGGAATACATGTGGTTAAAGTGGGTGAATCCATACCACCAAGAGGCCATTTTCTAGTGGTGTGACACAGAGCTCAGTATTGGGGCCACTCTCAAGGCTAATGTGGAAGGCCTCTGGATAGCAAAATTTGCTGACAACTGCAAGATGGGGACAATCAGTGAATCCACTAATGATGTATTTATCCTTCAGGAGGGTCTAGATCAGCCAAATGATTGGTGCCAGAACCATGGCCTGAAAAAATGCATTCTCGTACACTTTGAGAAGTCATATACCACTGCAAATTACAACATCAATATCAAATCCCCAAGAGTAGACTCAGCGTTGAGAGATCTAGTAACACAGATACATAGTAGCCTGAACTTGACCATCATGTGTTCACGTGGTGAGGAAAATGTTCTATGTGGCACAACTTATAAGTAATGGTATGGCATCCAGGTGCAAGGAAGTTATAGTCCTACTGTACTCAGCCCTCACTAGATCAATAATCGAGTACAATGTGCCATTTAGCATGCATTTGACTAGGCACTTACAACAACTGGAGTGATCTCAGAGGTTCCTCACAAAAAAAATGCAGGGTGTTAACAGCATGTCTTATGCAGATAGACTAAAAGCTCTGTCCCTTTACTCTTTCTCCTAATGACTATTAAGGGGTGATCTATGCCTAACCTACAAGATACTCACAAACGCAGCCCTGATGGAGCTGCTGTACATCCACAAGGAAAACAGCAAGAGGGTCACCTGATCTAGGGTTCTAAACTTAGTCAGTGACTCAAACAAAACATGCTAAAGAGACAGATATTGTGTCTCAGAAATTATCTCTTCTTTGGAACAGGCTTCCTATTCATGTTAAAAAGAGCCCCTCCCTAGCCCTCTTCAAATCCAGTTTGGATCAGTTGAGGAAGAATTGCAAATTCAAACCTGGGGTAGTGCCCGTGTTCCTTATGGAGGGTTTCTATTACGTTGTTGCAACAGTTGGGTAGGTTTTAGGTGTTTTATTTTTTTATTTTTTTATGTACGAATTCTTAAAACTTTGAACCTGATAACATCGAACTCAGATGTTCAAAGTTTCAAGAATTCGTACATAAAAAAATAAAAAAATAAAACACCTAAAACCTACCTAACTGTTGCAAGCAGGAGGGCAAGCCCCCCTACACACCCCCACACCCCCTGCTCTTTAAATATACCAACTCTGAGATCGCAATACAGTGGGGAAAGGGAAAATTTCCCTTTACCACATTGTAGTGCGATCTCAGAGTTAGTATATTTAAAGAGCGGGGGGTGTGGGGGGTGCAGGGAGGCTTTCCCTCCTGCTTGCAATACTTTATTCTTTGTTTTTTATTTTTTTTTTACAGTTATCGAAGTTCTGACACTTTGAACATAAGGGTTCGACCTATATTTAAACCTATAATTCTGGCTGATAATTGTGAGACATATTTATGTTTTTAGAGTACTTGCATATTTATTTGGTGACACTGTGTGGGGCACTCCTAATAGCCTTGCTCTTGATCAAACTACCATTTGGATTAATAGTAACATTACACAGTAGTATTGGAAACCTTTTGTTAAGGGCATTAAAGTAGCTGATAAGGAGTGACTGGTGGCAGGGGTAACTAATTTATAGTCTGGGCAGAAGGGGCATAGCTACTAAACCTGTGTCAGCCTTTCCCAGGTATGTGTGTGTGTGTGTGTGTGTGTGTGTGTGTGTGTGTGTGTGTGTGTGTGTGTGTGTGTGTGTGTGTGTGTGTAAATCAAATCTCAAAGAGTGTGTATGTCAGCTACTTGGGTAGAGACACAAACCACTGGTTGGACAGAGAGGGTGCAGGAGGTCTTGGCATGGCCACTCAGCCAAGATCCCAACTCTATAGCTGTGCCAGTGGGAAGTCTTATTGGGGATACGGAGAAAGAGGAAAAATCCAGACCCAGACTGACTGTGGTCTCTGTGTGCTCTTAAGGAAAATTGCACTTTACTGTGTATGTACTTGTCATCCTCCCAGTGTGTATGTCCCCATTGTTGCCAGTGATGAGAATTGAGGTTCCTTGATTACTGGTTTAGTGATGGGGCATCACACTATTTACAAATAAAGAAGCAACATCTGTAGTTGTTTATTTCCCACAGATAAAAGGAGTAATGTGATGTATATAAACTTTAAATTAGACTAGTCATTCATTGGTAAAGTACAAGGTAGAGAACATGCCTGGTTGTTGGTGAAATTTCATAAACTGCAGAACCTAAGAAAACTGCATCATGGTGCTCACAACTAACAGGGACTATGTTCCTAATGCAAATGTTTTCTCTAATCCACTGGCATTTTTTAAGCTCACTGTCTAAAGGTTAATGTTCCGCTTGTTCCACTCTTAGTATATCTTGCATTTACTCCCTCTGTTTTTTTACCCCATTTACATAAGTTTCTGGTGATGATTGACATGCTCCATAGTAGGTTTAGCATTACCGAACTGGGATAGGCTTATTCAAGTGGCCTCCGCCAAACATCCTTTGGTCATCTACCAGACAAAGCATTAAAGGGCATGAGAAGGCACGACAGCTGTTTAATAAAATATTTTTAGGATGTTTTAAGATGTTTAAGATTCTGGCACCAAATAGGCCTGTCCTATTATTCAACCCTGGATAACGTTCCCTGGATTAATGTTAATATGTCTGGTCGTAATTTAGAAACCTCAATTTAATTACTTTTTAAATGAGTGTTAGTTTACTTGCACATTTGATTAATAGGTAGGTCTGATGTAGCTTACTTGTGAAAGCACTGGTATAACGTGACCAGTCCCCCCCTTTGATTGAGGTCTTTGCAATAAGTTTATTCCCATAGGTCTATCTCTATGCAAAATGAATGTAATACTGTTAACCAATAAGAATAGAGAGTTTGTATCCATATCAGCATAAATGAATGTAATTGTCAACCAATGAAAACAGAGTTTTTATATCAGTATTTACATATTCCTAATATGCTGATGCTGTACAAAGTATAAATACCCCGACTGTCTGTGGAATAGTTGTTACAAGACAACTGAAATAAAACAAAGACAGATTTTTGTCACAGCGCTCAAATATCTATGTTGGAGATTCTTCAAAAATAAAGCTTTTGAAAACCAAAAGGAAGACTTTAGTGGTTTTATTCAACTTTTGAAATAGGAAAATATGAGATCATAGATCAAGGACTGTGTTTACTCTCTTAAATTGACCACGAAGCTTGTCCAGCTAGACTGAGTTCATCAGCTGGAATTAAATCTTTGTATGTATATTTTTAAACTACAGAATATGCTAAATACAGAGGATTTCCTACTGGGGCCATAGATATACCCCAGGTCTGTCTATGACCCCAGAAGGGAATCCTCTGGTGTCTTAAGTAAATTCATAGCAACACTGCATACTTCTTCTCTGGTTGCCACGCAGGTGACTTTCAGAAGTTTAGGCTTAGGCATAGTGCTTAATTCTGAGTTAGACCACAGTAATAGCAAAGGCAAAACTCACTTGACGTCTTGGATAATTCTGTAGCAGGATATGACAAATTTGTGGATTCTTGATTTATGGTGTATTATACATCCCAAGGAATGAGGATATTTTCTGGCTAATTAGCTGTAAACCTAAAATTAATTTCCATAATTCATTGTCCCTTCACAGATCACAAAACCATTTGACAATAAGATTAGTTTTAATGCTCAGAACATTGTTTCATCTTTCTTGAAGGAAAGACAAATTTGTTTTTAATGAATAAGAGGCGTCAGTTCTGCTCAAGAGAAATGCCAAATGGTTTCATATCAAGAACAAATTTTATTTAAAGGGGTGGCAACAGACCATTAAGTTAGTCCTAAAATCCTTTTGTAAGGTGGCTAATTACATACTTTAGGGGGAAAACAATGCACACATTAGAAAATTGGAAAGGGAAAGATATGATTTATGGATTGCATATGTTAATTCCTATTTTGATAGGTGAGATTTAGGATTTGAAGATGTACCAGGAACTTCTGAAACTGACACTAACACTGAGAATCCAATGTTGGAGCACAAAACAACTCACTATTAGGTCTTGGGGTTCAAACCTGAAGGATTAGCCTACAAGTATGATGCAAATTCAAACTCAGCAGCTAATTATCAGTCTGGGGGATCTTCAGGGGTAGATTATGATGGACATGTAACTGCTTAATGTTGTATTCTTTATGTAGCTTTGTATAGGGATGAACAGGAAACTTGTTCATGAAAGACAGATTTTAAGATGGAGAAGGTTCAATATGAAATGTATTTCACCCTACTATAATTCAGGGAATGGAAAATGAAATTAAGTTTTCCCAAAAGGTAAGATCCTTGGCTTATATGTGACAGTCTAAAAATATATCAGTTGTTTTAGGGGATATTTTATTTTCACACATGATGGCTTTGTTTAGAAGTACTCAGAGAGATGAATTTCAGGCCTGTTCCCAAGTTTCTAACATTGTTTTCATTGGATTCATGGGAGTTTTGAGAGACTTTCGTCTCTTCACCATAATACCCTGCCAGTAGCCATGCTCAGACTGTACTCCTTCCTAAAGGAAGCCTAGTGCAGTTAGTCAGTGGGTAGATTTCAGGGTACACTTCCAGTCATGCAGATCCTCTTTGATGGATGATACTGTATTGCACTGTGTAATGTGTCTAGCTCCCCATCTTGTTCTATGCATCTGATGGTGAAGGTTTAGATCCCTGATTCTGGTGTTTGCTGAGCTATTAGACTTGTGGACATATAGGATATCAAGGACAAAATGGTCTCTAATGGCATGGTAAGCAAAGCACAAACCTCCCCTCATGATTCTATAGGATACCAAGTAAAGGCACTGTGCTTCAAGCTTCTTATGGTAACTCAGGATCTTGAAACCTGAAATAAACTTACTTATGAACTTCTATGGCTCTTCTATTGTTTGTTATTTCAAGTCAGGGACATCCTATAGGGGAATTGTACTGTATAATGAGATTAAATCAGTGCTGAACATAAGGGAACAATGACATCCTTAGATCTGTATGATATACCTTTGGCTATTATTTGTGCTAAATGGAAGGATTTTCTGACTACAGTTGCTACATGATCATCAGAGGTGAGGGAACTGTTATCCCAGGTATCTGGGTCCTTGACTGCATTTTTGTTTAGTAGCTGAGTATTGTCTGTACTGTATGTTGAGGATATGGGTTGTTTGCCAAATGAAATTATGAGACACTTTTTCATGTTTAATTTGAGTCCATTATCAATGCATTAGCTTTTAACTAGGCTACATTCTTTCTGAAGGATACAGGTCTCATTGGGGGTCTTGACAATAACACCTAATTTGGAGTCATCTGAAATGTAGTTAACCAGATTAGAAGAGTAAATGCTAAAAAGGAATGGCCCAGTACAAAAATGCAGGAGAGCTTGAAGATCAGGTAATTGCTGTTGAGACACCTGGCGTTGAGAAGAGTCAGCTTAATGTGGTCTAAGTTGGGGTTGGATAAATGTTCTATGTTGGAATGTCTATTAACTGGACTCTACCAAACAGACAGCAAAGGCTTCAGTAAGTATACAGAAATGTTTGAATTAGAGGTGCAGGCCATCAACTGCAAAGGGAGTTTAACAATCAGACAGCTCATCTCATTCTGACAAATAGTCGATCCCCTAGACTGACACCAATTACTCCTCCGATTGCTGAATATGATTATCTTTTCTTTATACAGAAGCATCTTTCTTGGTGAAGTGAGTATATTAGAATTGCAGCTGATACAGTTGTTATTGTGTCTTTCGGCTTTTCCCTATTTTCCATCTTAATAAATAGATCTATCAATGAAAAGTATGTCCTTAGATTTTGAAAAAAAATCTTACATGCAACATATACATAAAGAATGCACTTCTGGGGACAACTCAGGCTATAGACAATAGCTATTCTATCTCTCTCTGGCTAAACTCCCTGGGGAAAAATCTATCTAATCCCAGCTACTCAATTATGTCACTTAAAATAAACTGCTATCACAATGTCAGCATGGTTTTCGTCCCAACCACAGTACCACTACTGCCCTGCTTGGTTTTCCCCCCAGTGCAAACCTGCATTTTAATGTAGGCAATCTAGTATTTGCACTCTTCCTAGACATACCAAAAGCATTTGATTTGGTATCACACCAAACGTTATTGCACAAACCATGTACCTTAGCATTCTTTAACCCATCACTCACCTGGATTCCAAATTACCTAAAATAACATAGCACTTAAATGACAAAATGAATTATCACCCTTCCTCCCTATATCCTTTGGTACTTTCCAAGGATCCATCCTTGGCTCTCTGCTTTTAATTCTTTCTCTCCAATGGAGTTCTGGAAGTTTGTAAAGGGCAGTGCCAGCAAGTAGCTTCACCACTAGCTGCAAACAATGGGAGGTAGTTTTCCCTGTCTCCATTGGACAAATCACAATATTTCTACACAGAGCCCTCACCACCTCTAGAAGAGGTGAGCAGGGCAAACATTTTCACCCCCCCCCCCGGCTCCTCCAATGTTGGGACTTTTAACTGAAGCATGGCCAGTTGAGTCACAGTCCATGGCCCACTGAGCTGTTCTACACAGCCAGGGGTAACATAACACATGCATTATTAGAGATGTTTTTACCTATTTGTTGGCTGTGTAAGACAACTGGACACAATAGCCCCTTTTCAGGAGTAACCTAGGAGGACTGAATGGTTAAGTGACTTGTTCAAAGCCACACAATAGGCAAACAATAGCAGAAACAATCAACCCCCTGTACCCTGGACACAGGAAGTAGCAGCTGGTTATCAACTCAGAACTTTTATCCTCTGATTTATCATTTCCAAAGTAAAATGTGTTAATCTTTTATTTCTGCAAATGGATGTCAAATAAGATGTCCTTAGATTCAGGCAAAGTACTTAACATTCAATTTAAAATGCAGGAACAACTCTAGACCCTGTTGCCTCCCTCTGCTGTTATAGACACTGATGCCTGTGGATAAGACACAAACCAGACTCCTCTCCAACTCTGTAAAAGATCTCTAGTGCCCCTGTACACTTGGTAACACCCCCCCACAACATCCAACAAGATCATGCAAGACTCAGCAAACAAACCTACAATATTCTGACGAAACCTTCAACCCAACTTTCCTAAACAACCTTTGTAGCTAGCAAGGAAAATGAGATGTGGGTAAAAGGAACATCTTTGCCATGTCCATCTATCACATTACACCTGGCCAGAAGTGTCTTTATTAACTATCATAAGTAGTCACAACACTGCATAAATCCTCAAACTTGTTGTTTTAATTCATTAATGTCTACGGGCAGACAGATAATTAAGTGTCACATGCATGACTGTCTATATGCTGGATTGCAGTCACCAAGAAATGAAAATCAGGAACAAAAATAAATGTTAGAAAATCTTTTTAGCTGATTAAGAAAAGCAAATGCTTACATTTCCTGATCAGCTGGTTGCAATGAAGTCATTTTCTCACATTTAGTGTGCTTAATCATTGCACAGAAGGCTGCAAATTCAGTACCATAATTAAGTTGCAGAAATACAAAGGTGCTGTGTGAGGTCTTCTTTTTTACGTGCTGTTAGTTGAATGGGACAAGTCAGAACACACAGTTAGTGTTACAAATGTGATTAACACAAAAGTAAGACTAGCACTGTTGGTATTAATAGCCCCTTTTGTATCACTAGCTTATGCACAGTCAGCATAGAATCTTACTTCACCATGTCTGACAACATTATATAAGTCAGTCAATAGCATAACTGCCTTACCCAACTCTACCTCTCAGTTCCAAGAACAAAATTTAAAACAAGCACCCATTAATCAGCATAAGCTCAAATGTAACAAAACGAAGCAGACTATCCTCTATGACCTCAGAAGCACATTATTAATTTTCCCTGCAATCACGCAAACAGATAATTTTGTATAACTATTACATAAAGAAACTCAGTAAAACTATATCAGATGGTCTGGATCTCTCTCTTTGGCAACATTATTATTTTATCCTCTTTTATGATGTACAGAACTGTCTAGTCACCATAATATCATTCACCATTCTTGTAAAACCTGAGTGAAGTCTAAACCTACTTTCTTATAATAAACTTGCCTCCAGTCTTTTCTACTTTTCCTATTCTTAATTCCAACATAGACGTATTCTGCTCCGATGTGTGCATGAGACCAGAATTTTTCCTGCCCCAACCTCATACTCTCCAGCTCTTCAAATACCATGCCAAAACTTCTTGCCCTAACCTCATGCCCTCTCTTTCTTCAAATACCTCTCTGAAACTTCTTCCTGCACCAACCTCATACAATCCCGCTTTTCAAATGCCTCTCCAAAACTTCTTCTTGTCCCAACCTCATACCCTCTTGCTCTTCAAATACCTCGCCACTTTTCCTTCAATTGCATCTCTTTATAAAGAGTTACATAAAAACTACAGAATACTTCTTGAATATTGTTATTCCTAGCCACACTTTACACTTATTCATTTTTTATTCCCCAAACCCTCATCTCCCTTCTCAGTTATCAAAGCCCATGACACTCATTTAACATCCAACTTACTACTTGTCAGCAACCCCATTACTAGTTTCACCTGTAAGGCTCTCATCACAGTGGTCTCCATTGCAAGATATGCTGATGCCCCTCTAACCAGGCTGAAAAAGGAGAAAATAATGGTTCATCATAGGGGACTCCATTATAAGAGGTACTGATGACCCTATAACCAGGCTGAACAAGGAGAAGATAATGGTTCATCATACAGGACTCCATTATAAAAGGTACTGATGTCCATCTAACCAGGCTGAACAAGGAGAAGATAATGGTTCATCATAGGGGACTCCATTGTAAGAGGTACTGATGTCCCTCTAACCAGGCTGAACAAGGAGAAGATAATGGTTCATCATAGGGGACTCCATTATAAGAGGTACTGATGTCCCTCTAACCAGGCTGAACAAGGAGAAGATAATGGTTCATCATAGGGGACTCCATTATAAGAGGTACTGATGTCCCTCTAACCAGGCTGAACAAGGAGAAGATAATGGTTCATCATAGGGGACTCCATTATAAGAGGTACTGATGTCCCTCTAACCAGGCTGAACAGGGAGAAGACAATGGTTCATCATAAGTGACTCCATTAAAACAGGTAATGATGTCCCTCTAACCAGGCTGAACAAGGAGAAGATAATAGTTCATCATAGGGGACTCCATTATAAGAGGTACTGATGACCCTAAAACCAGGCTGAACAAGGAAAAGATAATAGTTCATCAAAGGGAACTCCCTTATAAGAGGTACTGATGTCCCTGTAACCAGGCTGAACAAGGAGAAGATAATGGTTCATCATAGCGGACTCCGTTATAAGAGGTACTAATGACCCTCTAACCAGGCTGAACAAGGAGAAGATAATGGTTCATCATAGGGGACTCAATTTTTAGAGGTACTGATCCACCTCTAACCAGGCTGAACAAGGAGAAGATAATGGTTCATCATATGGGACTCCATTATAAGAGGTACTGATGTCGCTCTAACCAGGCTGAACAAGGAGAAGATAATGATTCATCATAGGGCACTCCATGATAAGAGGTACTGATATCCCTCTAACCAGGCTGAACAAGGAGAAGATAATGATTCATCATAGGGGACTCCATTATAAGAGGTTCTGATGTCTCTCTAACCAGCCCGAACAAGGAGAAGATAATGGTTCATCATAGGGGACTCCATTATAAGAGGTACTGATGTCACTCTAACCAGGCTGAACAATGAGAAGAAAATGGTTCATCATAGGGGACTCCATTATAAGAGGTACTGATATCCCTCTAACCAGGCTGAACAAGGAGAAGATAATGGTTCATCATAGGGGACTCCATTATAAGAGGTACTGATGTCCCTCTAACCAGGCTGAACAAGGAGAAGATAATGGTTCATCATAGGGGACTCCATTATAAGAAGTACAGATGTCCCTCTAACCAGGCTGAACAAGGTGAATATTTTGGTTGATTATAAGGGACTCCATTATAAGATACACTGATGTCCCTTTAACCAGGCTAAAAAACAAGATGATAATGGTTCATCATAAGGGACTCCATTATAAGTGGTACTGATGCCTCTCTAACCAGGCTGAACAAGGAGAAGATAATGGTTCATCATAGGGGACTCCATTATAAGTGGTATTGATGCCCCTCTAACCACACTGAACAAGGAGAAGATAATGGTTCATAATAGGGGACTCCGTTATAAGAGGTACTGATGTCCCTCTAACCAGGCTGAACAAGGAGAATATAATGGTTTATCATAAGGGACTCCATTATAAGATACACTGATATCCCTTTAACAAGGCTGAACAAGGAGAACATAATGGTTCATCACTGGAGACTCCATTATAAGAGGTACTGATGTCCCTCTAACCAGTCTAAACAAGGAGAAGTTAATGGTTCATCATAGGGGACTCCATTATTAGAGGTACTGATGTCCGTCTAACCAGGCTGAACTTGGAGAAGATCATGGTTCGTCTTAGGGGACTCCATTGTAAGAGGTACTGATGTCCATCTAACCAGGCTGAACAAGGAGAAGATAATGGTTCATCATAGGGGACTCCATTATAAGAGTTACAGATGTCCCTCTGACCAGGCTGAACAAGGAGAAGATAATGGTTCATCATAGGGGACTCCATTATAAGAGTCACAGATGTCCCTCTAACCAGGCTGAACAAGGAGAAGATAATGGTTCATTATAGGGGACTCCATTATAAGAGGTACAGATGCCCCTCTAACCAGGCTAATCAATTAGAAGATAATGGATCATCATAGGGGACTCCCTTATAAGAGGTACTGATGTCCCTCTAACCAGGCTGAACAAGGAGACAATAATGGTTCATCATAGGGGACTCTATTATAAGAGGTACTGATGTCCTTCTAACCAGGATGAACAAGGAGAATATAATGGTTCATCATAGGGAACTCCATTATAAGATGTACTGATGTCCATCTAACCAGGATGAACAAGGAGAAGATAATGGTTCAATTAAGGGGACTCTATGATAAGAGGTACTGATGCCCTCTAACGAGGCTGAACAAGGAGAAGATAATGGTTCGTCATAGGGGACTCCATTATAAGAGGTAATGATGTCCCTCTAACCAGGCTGAACAAGGAGAAGATAATGATTCATCATAGAGGACTCCATTATAAGAGGTACTGATGTCCCTTTAACCAGGCTGAACAAGGAGAAGATAATGGTTCATCACAGGGGACTTCATTGAAAGTGGTACAGTTGTCCCTCTATCAGGGATGAACATGGAGAAGATAATGGTTCATCATGGAAGACTCCATTATAAGAGGTAATGATGTCTCTCTATCCAGGCTGAACAAGGAGAAGATAATGGTTCATCGTAGGGGACTCCATTATAAGGAGGTACTGATGTCCCTCTAACCAGGCTGAACAAGAGAAGATAATGGTTCATCATAGGGGACTCTATTATAAGAGGTACTGATGTCCTTCTAACCAGGCTGAACAAGGAGAAGATAATGGTTCATCATAGGGGACTCCGTTATAAGAGGTACTGATGTCCCTCTAACCAGGCTGAAAAAGGAGAAGATAATGGTTCATCATAAGGGACTCCATTATAAGTGGTACCGATGCCCCTCTAACCAGGCTGAACAAGGAGAAGATAATGGTTCATCATAGGGGACTCCATTATAAGAGGTTCTGATGTCCCTCTAACCAGGTTGCACAAGGAGAAGATAATGGTTCATCATACGGGACTCCATTATGACAGGTACTGATGTCCCTCTAACCAGGCTGAACAAGGAGAAGATAATGGTTTGTCATAGGGGACTCCATTATAAGCGGTACTGATGCCCCTCTAACCATACTGAACAAGGAGAAGATAATGGTTCATAATAGGGGACTCCGTTATAAGAGGTACTGATGTCCCTCTAACCTGGCTGAGCAAGGAGAATATAATGGTTTATCATAAGGGACTCCATTACAAGATACACTGATATCCCTTTAACAAGGCTGAACAAGGAGAACATAATGGTTCATCACTGGAGACTCCATTATAAGAGGTACTGATCTCCCTCTAGCCAGTCTAAACAAGGAGAAGATAATGGTTCATCATAGGGGACTCCATTATTAGAGGAAGTGATGTCCCTCTAACCAGGCAGTACAAGGAGAAGTTAATGGTTCATCATAGGGGACTCCATTATTAGAGGTACTGATGTCCGTCTAACCAGGCTGAACTTGGAGAAGGTCATGGTTCATCTTAGGGGACTCCATTGTAAGAGGTACTGATGTCCCTCTAACTAGGCTGAACAAAGAGAAGATAATAGTTCATCGTAGGGGACTCCATAAAAGAGGTACTGATGTCCCTCTAACCAGGCTGAACAAGGAGAATATAATATTCATCAAAGGGGACTCCATTATAAGAGGTACTGATGTCCCTCTAACCAGGCCAAACAAGGAGAAGATAATGGTTCATCATAGGTGACTCCATTATAAAAGAGGTACTGATGTCCCTCTAACCAGGCTGAACAAGGAGAAGATAACTGGCAGTTGTGGAACTGGAGCCAGGATCTGTCAAATCACACATGCACCCAAGTAATTAAACCACAGGTTCTAGTATGATTCCATCATAGTCCATGTAGGCATAAATAACCTGGGATGTAACTCTTTAGACAATTAAAGGGAGACTTTATGAAGCTTTCAGACTATGTGTCTCAGACAGGTATGAGCCTATCATTGAGCAGCGTATTACCATAACTGAGGATGATACAATCATACAATGATACAATGTATCACTATGGATGATGTCACAATGCTTTGAGCAGCATATTACCATAATTGAGGATGATACAATGATACAATGTTACAATGATGCAATGTATCACTGAGGAAGATGCCACAATGCATTGAGCAGCATATTACCATCACTGAGGATGATACAATGATGCAATGATACAAGGCATCACTGAGGATGATGTCACAATGCACTGAGCAGCATATTACCAGCACTGTGGATGATACAACGATACAATGATACAATGAAAGAATGTATCACTGAGGATGATACAATAGTACAATGATACAATGTATCACTGAGGATGATGTCACAATGCATTGAGCAGCATTTTACCAGCACTGTGGATGATACAGTGATACAATGATACAATGTGTCACTGAGGATGATGTCGCAGTGCATTGAGCAGCATATTACCATCACTGAGGCTGATACAGTGATACAATGATGCAATGATACAATGTATCACTGAAAATGATGTCACAATGCATTGAGCAGCATATTACCAGTACTGAGGATGATACCATAATACAATGTATCACTTTGGATGATACAACAATGTAATGATACAATTATAGAATGTATCATTGAGGATGATGTCACAGTGCACTGAGCAGCATATTACCATCACTGATAATGATGTCAAAATGCACTGAGCAGCACATTACCATCAATGAGAATGATATCACAATGCACTGAGCAGCATATTACCATCACTGAGATTCATGTCACAATGCACTGAGCAGCATATTACCATCACTGAGAATGGTGTCACAATGCTCTGAACGGCATATTACCATCACTGAGAATGATGTCACAATGCACTAAGCAGCATATTACCATCACTGAGAATGATGTCACAATGCAGTGACCAGCATATTACCATCACTGAGAATGATGTCACAATGCATGGAGCAGCACATTACCATCACTGAGCATGATGTCACAATGCACAAAGCAGCATATTATCATCACTGAGAATGATGTCACAATGCAGTGACCAGCATATTACCATCACTGAAAATGATGTCACAATGCATGGAGCAGCACATTACCATCACTGAGAATGATGTCCCAATGCACTGAACAGCATATTACCATCACTGAGGATGGTACAATGATACAATGTATCACCGAGGATGATGTCACAGTGCACTGAGCAGCTTATTACCATCACTGAGGATGATACAATGATAGAATGATACAATGTATCACTGAGGATGATGTCACAATGCAATGATCAGCATATTACCATAACTGAGGATGATACAATGATGCAATGATACAATGATACTATAATATAATGTATCACTGAGGATGATATCACAATGCATTGAGCAGCATACTACCATCACCGAGGATGATACAATGATACAATGTATCACTTGAGGATGATACAATGTATCAATAAGGATGATACAGTGTATCACTGAGGATGATGTCACAATGCATTTAGCAGCATATTACCATCACCAAGGATGATACAATGATACAATGTATCACTGAGGATGATACAATGATACAATTATGCAATGTATCACTGAGGATGATACAATAAGCACTTACACGAGTGCATGGATATTGCAATCCCTAACAGAACCAAGATGCTATCCTCCAAAAAAAGGAAGCCAATCTGGTGGTCCCCTGCCATAAACTCTACAATAGAGGAAAGAAACTGTTGCAAAAAAGAGAAAAGTCCCATGATTGGAGGAACTCCATGGTCAGCATCAGTAAGAAGCTGAGATCCCTCATAAAATCCTTCAAAGCTGGTTATGAAAACAAAATTGCCACTGATTCTAAAGACAACCACAAAGCATTTTATAGCTATGTCAAGATTCTCAATGGCAATACTCAAATCTGCTCTGAGTTACAGCACAATGGCACTAAATATACAGAACCAACTGATATTGCTAACATCCTGACATATAGGTTCAGTGGTAACTTTACCCCTCTCTCATCCCCTAAAGGGCCCATCTCTATAATGGAAGAATGCAATGTTCCTGTAATCATGGCTACACAGGTAAAAACCCACTCTCCAAAGCCAAGAACACAGCATCCATGGGACCTGACAACTTCCCAGGCTGTGTTCTACATGAACTACAGAATGAACTGGCACCCCACCTAAGTACCATGTTCAAACATAGCCTCACCTCAGGCTTTGTGCCCACTGAATGGTGCACACAAATGGTTATCTCACTCCACAAAGGGGGAGCTACCATGGACCGTGGAAGTACCGCCCCATTAGCCTGACGAGCCTGGTTTGCAAAGCTATGGAATGCATCATCATGGAACTTATAAACAATGACATTGGAAATCTCCAAACTCTGAACACTACCCAGTTCGGGTTTGTAAAAGGCAGATCATGTCTCCTAAACCTGATAGACTTCTTTGAAGCAGTCACCAAAGCCGTAGATGAGGGTAAGGTGGTTCACACAGCCTATCTAGATCTCGCCAAGGCTTTCAACACCATCCCCCATTCTGGAATTATAGATAAACTCACTAAACTGGGTAAAAATCCCTATGTCACAAGATGGGTTGCCAACTGGCTCACTGACAGAACCCACACTGTGAAAGTAGCAGACTTTAAATCCAACTTCAGACCAGTGACAAGTGGAGTACCACAGTGTTCAGTCTTAGGTGCTCTCCTGTTTGGTATCTACTTCTCTGAAGTTCAGACTAACACAGAAGGTCTTTGGCTAACAAAGTTTACAGATGACTGCAAACTAGGAGCCATAATAAAAACTCCTACCAATGTGGACATCCTACAAAAGGGCCTCACTAAGACAGATGCCTGGTGTCAAAGCCATGGCATTAAGCTCAATTCTAAAAAGTGCATTGCCATCCCTTTTGGTAAAAACTCTGTATCCATGAACTACAACATAGGCGGTAGTCTACTTAACACTGAAAGTGTGATAAGAGACCTTGGGACACAGGTGGACAGTAGTCTTTCCTTTGATAATCACATCACCACAGTAGTCAGGAAATCCTTCTACATGGCATACCTCATCATAAAAGGTTTCTCATCCAGGAAAAAAGAGGTCATTGTTCCCCTCTACTCGTTACTCATTAGACCCATTATAGAGTGCAATGCCCCTTTTGGTATGTACCTCACAAGACATCCACAACAACTGGAAAGGCAACAGAAATACCTCACAAAGAGGATTACTGGCCTCAAACAGATGCCCTACAGAGACTGTCTCAAAAAACTCCAGCTTTACTCTGTCGCATCCTGCATACTCAGAGGTGCTCTCTGCCTAACATACAAAGCTATGTCAAACCCAGAGCTATTGGACATGCTCCACTTAAAGAAATCCCAATCCCTCTGAGCTACATGCTCTAGGCACCTAAACCTTGTCATCACAATAAAAAGAACGTGCTGGAGGGATAGATTCCTGTTCCAGAGACTTCCCATTCTTTGGAACAAACTACTTGTCTATATCGAACAAAGCTTCTCATTAGCACTCTTCAAGAAAAATCTTGATGATTGGATGGGAGATAGGAAATTCATCCTGGGGATCACTTTTGTGGCTCTGCTTGACAGGGGCACAGGAAAATAATTTTCTTGGGTGGCAAAAGCCAGGGTACCATTTGGCTAGGCTTATATAGGCCCTAGGTCCAATAGCCTAGTAACTACCTATGAACCTATGATACAGTGATACAATGTATCATTGAGGATGATGTCACAATGTATTGAGGAGCATATTACCATCACTGAGGATGATGCAATGATACAATGATACAATGTATCACTGAGGATGATGTCACAATGCATTGAGCAGCATATTACCATCACTGAGGATGTTACAATGATACAATGATACAATGCATCACTGAGGATGATGTCACAATGCATTGAGCAGCATATTACCAGCACTGAGGGTGCTACAATGATACAATGATACAATGTATCACTGAGGATGATGTCACAATGCATTGAGCAGCATATTACCATCACTGAGAATGATGTCACAATGCACTGAGCAGGATATTGCCATCACTGAGAATGATGTCACAATGCACTGAGCAGCATATTACCATCACTGAGAATGATGTCACAATGCACTGAGCAGCATATTACCATAATTGAGAATGATGTCACAATACACTGAGCAGCATATTACCATCACTGAGAATGAAGTCATAATGCACTGAGCAGCATATTACCATCACTGATAATGATGTCACAATGCACTGAGCAGCATATTACCATCAGTGAGAATGATGTCACAATGCACTGAGCAGCATATCACCATCACAGAGATGATGCCAGAAAATGAACAAAGAATGACTGATTTTAACAACTGGCAGTCTTTATGGTGTCATTCTTTGGGGATATAGTTTTGGTCAGCTTGGGAGGACATGGTCAGCAGACCAAGTTGCGTGGCCAAGGATGGTCTGCACCTTTCATCTCTAGTCTTTTGAATACTGGCTAAGGCTTTGTTCACCCCATAGTGCTTTTTTTTAGGAAATGCCAAACTGAAAACCTTACTCACATAGCACAGTCAGCTCAACAGAACCTCAAGGTGTTACTGCTAAATGTCAGGAACCTAAATAAAAAAACGCTACTCTCCCTCCAAGCCCTCCTCACACTCAAGAATATAGAAATCTGTGCAGTTACCGAGACATGGTTTAAAACAACATGGTTTACTTTGGCAGTGCAAGTTTTCATTTCTTTCCACATATTTAGACTAGTAGTTGCACAGACAAGTGTTAAAGATCGAGATGTCTCAACATACACCAGTAACTAGCATACATCTTGGGCGGTCAAATAGGATAGCATGCTGGAGTTCCAGTGCATGCATATCACCATAGACAGAATCTTGTACCATATCCAGGCCAGCTTTAGGTCACGCTCCATGCGTCAAGAAGCTCACAATGTAGACACAGACCTACTGGAGACACCATCTAGCCTAACACCCTACTGGTGGGAGACTGTAATTACCATTTGTAGACTGAGAATCCTACACAGTCTCAAATCTACAGGCACAGAGATTCCTGAACCTCAAAAAAACAAACACCCTTGACTAAATGGTGAATACACCCACTACAGGCTCCAAAATACTGGACCTCATTCTTACAAATATGAGAAAACACTGCACCCCCCCCCGAATGTCTTGTCCTCCCTGGTGATGTCTGACTATAAAGCTGTCTCCTTTTAAATCAGAATCAGTTCTGTAATCCAATTAAAACCAATAACAGACACAGAGATTCCTGAACCTCATAAAAACAAACACCCTTGACTAAATGGTGAATACACCCACTACAGGCTCCATGCAATTATACAGCCAAACTGGAAGCTAAGCTGTCTCCACCCAAGACTGGAACAGACAGGCAAGAGGAGAAGGATAACACTTGCACCACAACTCCAGCCACACACAGACCTACTAAAACAGCACTGGCAAAAAAATACACATAAATACACAAAATCATACTCAGAGGCTCTAAATAAAAATCTGTAAAAGCATCAGAGAAATCCAAAATAGACACCAAAACAACCTGCACTTCCCGTCACAAACCAGACAACACATAAAACACAAAATCAGTGTGCCGCACAATTGCAGCCCTTAAGACGAAATAACATACCTAACATACTAGTAATAGGTGAGTCTATAGTCAGGCACACTGACGTCCTACTCACTAGGCTGGACAAGGAGAAGATTACTGTTAGCTGCCTGTCGGGAGCCAGAATCTGCCACATAACACAAGCACTCAGGTCACTCCAGAACAAGTACAAATATGACTCTGTCATTGTTTATGTTGGTGTGAAAGATCTGAAATGTACCTCCCTGGACTACATGAAAAGAGACATGGAAGACTTCTCTGATCATGTAGCCCAGGCTGGTATGACCCTGACCTTGAGTAGCATCCTGCCCTCACCAAGAATGATATCTCAGTATAAAGAAAAAATGATCAATTACAACAATTGGCTAAGCTTCTGGTGTCATTCAAAGGGGATCCAGTGTCTGTCAGCCTGGGACAACATGCTCGACAAGCCACTTTGCTTCACAAGAGATGGCCCTAGGCTTTCGAATACTGGCCAAGGCACTTGCTGCCCCCATAGTGCCTTTTTAGGCAAGGCTCAAAAGTCAAATCCACCTCCGTAAACAGCACAATTAACAAAAAAACGAGGGTTATGCTACTCAATGCCAGGAGTTTAAATCTCAAAATGCATGGGCTCGAAGCACTCCTCAGTATGGAGAACGTTGACATCTGTGCAGTAACTGAAACCTGGTTCAAGGCTACAGAGAGCATCCCAGCACTACTGGGCTACAACTCATACCACATGTTTCGGCCACAGAACATAGACCAAAACACAAAAGGAGATGATGTAGCCATATTCATCAAAGATACCTCCACCTCCAGGTTAGTGGTGCAGCATGATACCTCTGAGATCATCCATGTTCAACTAACATCGGGCATATCTGCAATGCTAATTGTGGTCTGCTACAGATCACCCTCCATTTCCCAGGACCACCACTCCCCCTTTCTGGAGACACTGAAAAACATGAAGGTCCTACCAAATACTATTGGGCGATTTCAATTACCCTACCATTCACTGGGAAAACTACTTGAGTACAAATTCCCAGGCCCAGCACTTCCTGGAATTCATCAACTCAAATACCCTGGATCAGCTGGTAAACTCACCTACCGGAGGTGAAAACATATTGGACCTGGTCATCACCAACATGGGCGACAGGTGTTCCACACCAAAGGTCAACCCGTCACTGGTTAGATCAGACCATAAACTAATCACTCCAGATGTCCACACCCCACTACCATCCCCAACTAAGGAAACCACAGTAAAAAAAATATTCTAAAGCAAACGTCACCTTACTTAAGACAGAGGTGATAAGTTTCAAAGCCCCCAGGCTAAAGGATAATGCTGCCCAAGATGCAAAAACCTTTATAAATGCATTCTATGAGCACCTACAATGATGCATGGATCATGCCATCCCTAGCAAAACCAAGACTCACTCCTCTAAGAGAAACAAACCAGTTTGGTGGACCCTTGCAATAAACAGGCTATACAATAGAAGGAAACTAATTCAGAAAAAAGCAAATCCCAAGAAGGAAAGACATCCCTGATCAGTATCAGTAAGAAACTGCGGTCCCTCATGAAATCATCCAAGGCTAACTTCGAAAGAAAAATAGCCAAGGATTCAAAAGATAACCACAAAGCCTTCTTTAGCTATGTCAAGAATCTAAGTGGCAACTAGCAGATATGCTCTGAGCTAGTGCAAAATAGCACAAAATATACTGAACCTACTGATATTGCCAACATCCTGGCAGATAGATTCAGTGCAAACTTCACCCCCATTTCACCTCCAAAAGGACCCCTCAACAATACTGGAAAAGTGTAGTGTCCCAAAAATCACAGATGCACAGGTAAAAACAGCCCTTTCAAAAGCCATAAACACAGCATTAATGGGACCAGATGGTGTCCCAGGCTGCATCTTGCACGAACTACAGAATGAACTATCCCCCCACCCAAAAACGTTGTTAAACCTCAGCCTCTCCACAGGCCAAGTGCCCATAGAATGGCGCATAGCAAAGGTTATTCCTCTCCACAAAGGAGGGGCCACAACTGACCCTGGTAACTATCACCCCATAAGCCTGACTAGCCTAGTCTGCAAGGCTATGGAGCGCATCATCATGGAACTCATTAACAAAGACATTGGGAACCTCCAAACACTTGACCCGACCCAGTTCAGCTTTGTTAAGGGCAGATCATGCCTACTAAACCTGGTTGACTTCTTCGAGACAGTCACCGAGGCCATAGATGAGGGAAAGGTGGTACACACAGCCTACCTTGACATCACCAAGGCTTTCGACACCATTCCCCACTCGGGTATTACAGAAAAACTCACCAGCCTGAACATAAACCCCTATGTCATGAGATGGGTTGCCAACTAGCTTACAGATAGAACTCTCACTGTAAGAATAGCGGGTTCCAGGTCCGACTCTAAACCAGTCACAAGTGGTGTCCCACAAGGCTCAGTCCTGGGACCCCTACTGTTCGGCATATACTTCTCAGAAGTACAGGTAAACACAGGAGGACTATGGCTAACCAAGTTCATCGATGACTGCAAACTGGGAGCCATAATTGACTCTCCAGCTGACACGGACATCCTCCAAAAGGGCCTTACTGAGAAGGACACCTGGTGTCAAAGTCATGGCCTCAAGCTAAATGCCAAAAAATGCATAGTCATCCAGTCTGGGAAAAACAAAACACCCATGAATTACCACATAGGTGGCAGCCCCCTTAATACAGAAGATGTAATAAGCGATCTGGGGACCCAGGTAGATAGAAGGATTTCCTAACTACTTTGGCAATATGATTGCCAAAGGAGAGATTACTATGTGGCCAATATAATTACTAAAGGGTTTGCATCTAGAAATAAAGAGGTTATAGTGCCCCTCTACTCGTCACTCATTAGACCCATCATAGAGTACAATGCCCCATTTGGGATGTACCTCACAAGACACTTGCAACAGCTGGAAAGACCACAAAAGTACCTCACAAAGAGGATTACTTGTTTCAAACATATGTCCTATGCAGCCTGACTGAAAAAACTCTGGCTGTACTCAGTGGCATATCGCTTCTCAGAGGTGCTCTCTGCCTGACTTACAAAGCCCTGTCCAACTCAGAATTGATGGACATGCTCCACCTAAAGAAATCCAAGTCACTGTGAGCCACACGGTCTAGTGAGCTAAACCTCATCACAACAATAAGTAGAACATGCTGGAGGGATAGATTCCTGTCACAGAGACTGCCTATGCTTTGGAACAAAATTCCAAATTACATCAGGCAGAGCCTCTCACTAATACTCTTCAAGAGAAGCCTTGATGAGTGGATGAGTAACAGAAAATACAGCCATGGGATCACTTCATTGGCTCTGCTTTAACGAGGATCAGTTAATTAATCAATGGGGCAGTGAAAGCTGACATACTCTGGCTAGTCTTATAAATGCCCTCGGGCAGATAGCCTAGTACCTACTTATGAACCTATGGTCCTATGAACAGTCAGGAACTATTCCACGGCAAATTACCTTTTAAGTGATGATTTGTCAAAATGCAATGCCCTTCCAAACATCAAGAACACAGCAGCCTATGCTGAGTTGCTCTCAAAAACTATGTACAACCATGTTGATGACTGCAGAGAGGCCATTGTACCTATCAGAGGTAAGTCTATGACTAGCCCTAGAAACAAACTGACCTGTTGGCATCCCAAATTAAACAGGATAAACAACAAAAGGAAAAATGATTATAGCAAAAATCAAGAAGGGTAATGATGAAAACTCTCTCATCAAAGTAAACAGGCAACTAAGAGGACTAATTAGGTCAAGCAAATCTGAATTTGAGGTTAAGGTATCCTTCCAAGTGAAAGATAACTATAATGCCTTCCACAGCTGTGCCAGAAACCTCAAGGGCAGCACGCAGGAATGTGCTGAACTGGTGGTTAATGGTGCCACATTCACTGAGCTTGGCTATATAGTGAACCTGTTAGCAGACAAATTAAATTCCAGCTTTACCCCCCCCCTCTCAACCCCCTAGCATTCTCTCAATAATACCTTCAAACATAACCCCTTCAATGATAACTAGGGAGAGTGCACTGACTGTACTCACTAAATCCAAGAACATGGACTCAATGGGCCCTGATATCATCCCAGGATGCCTCCAGAATATTCTAAAATATGACTTATAAGGAAACCTGGAGCCATTATTTAACTGTAGTCTTAAAATAGGCTTTGTGTCATTTGAATGGAGGACTATGATTGTCATCCCCCTTCATAAGAGAGGACCTTCAACAGATCCTGGAAACTAGAGACCCATTAGTCTGACTAGTCTTATTTGCAAAGCAATGGAAAGAATTATCATGGAATTTATCAACAAGGACACAGGGGGCCTCCAGGCATTGGACCTATCCTACTTTGGCATTGTCAAAGGAAGGTCATGCTTACTGAATCTGATGGACGTCATTGAAAAGGTCACTATGGCAATGGGAATACAGCCTACCTGGGTCTGGCTAAGTCATTTGATATAATACCCATTCGGGCATTTTCAATAAACATACAGAATAATGTATAAACCCCTTTATAGCACACTGAATAGCTAGGGGGCTCAATGATAGGACCTAGGAGGTTAGAATCGATGAGGCCACTTCCACAAAGAGGCAAGTCATCAGTGGAGGAGTCCACAGGGCTCCATGTTCAGTCCACTCCTCTTTGGCATCTAATTCTTGGATGTCAAAGCCAATGTCAAAGGCCTTCAGCTGACCAAGTTTGCAGATGATTACAAGCTGGGAGCAGTCAATGAATCCCCCCAAGAAGAGAACTTCTTTCAAGAGTGTTTAATACAGACAAATGTTTGGTGCCAAAGCCATGGCTTAAAACTCAATACCAAGTAATGCATTATAGTACCTTTTGAAAAGTCTACCATCCCAAGTAAATGCATCACAAATAAAACATCCTTAAAAGTTGGTTCATTAGTCAGTGATCAGGGAACTAATCTATTTGCTAACCTAGTCTTCATCCAGCATGTGCCCAAGATTATAAGAAAATCCTTCTGTGTTGTTCAACTTATAAACATGGCATGGCATCTTGGTCCAAAGAGGTCATCAAGCCAATGCACATGGCCCTCAGGAAACCCATCATGGAGTAAAATGCCCCATTCAGTGTGTACCTGACCAGACACATGCAGTAACTGGAAATTCTACAAAGGTTCCTTACAAAAAGAATACAGGGAGTAAACGCATTGACCTACACTGATCACCTCAAAACCTGGTCTCTTTACTCAGTATCATACAGACTTCTGAGAGGTGACCTTTGCATGGCATACAAGGCATCCCTGGACCCTGTTTTGATGAACCTTTTGCACATTCAAAAAACAAACAACATCAGAGCTACTACATTAAAAGATTTACATTTAGCTTGCTGCATAAATAGGACACATTGGAGACAGAAATATCTTTTTCAGAGAATTCCCATTCTGTGGAGCAGGCTCCCCATCCCTGTGATGCAGAGTTCCTCCTTATGCCTATTTAAGCACAACTTGGACCAGTGGATGGGTAATCAGAAATTCACCCCAGTCTGGCTTCTATGTTTCTGATGGACAGACACAGTCAGTAAAATGCACCTCATAAATCAAATTTGTAGGTCAGATTTAGGTTGCACTGCTAGGCATATAAGGGTCCTAGTAGTCTTTAGCCTAGTATACTCTTGTGAACCCATTAGGATTCAACAATATTCTTAATTGTCCAAGTTTCTGCTGGTACACAACACTGAAGATCCCTAATGGGATGTCACGCAAGCTAAAATTATGGTATTGAACAATGTATTTCGGGTCTATATTATAACCCAAATGATTAAAAGAGCAAAAACACTAAATCCTGAATACATGGAACAGTGATTTCTTTCCCCTGGGAAAAAAATTTCTGCTCTGAAAAAAAAAGAAAAATCCAAACACAAAATAAAGTGGGGGCTTCACCCCCACCCCATCCCCCATGTGGAGGGCACCTCCTACTTAAATATACCAACTCTGAGATCACACCACAGTGGAGGAAATGGCAAAGTCCCAAAAATGGCCCAGCGATTTTTTTCCCTGGGAAAAAAAATCGCTGTTCCGTGTGTTCGTGATTTAGTGTTTTTGATTTTAAGAGGTTGATTAAAGAGCATTCACTCTTTTAATCATTTGATGTTATAATATAGACCCTGTATTTTACTGTGTATTTTAAATATATTCTGTAGTTGATAAAGAAATAAAGATGTCATAATACCTTTGGTCACTTCTGTTTTTATTTAGAGATGAGGTAACCTTTTGTCATTATTTTTTCTTGAATAAATGTAAAGTGGCTCGATTCAAACTCATTGATTTTATATTTTCCAATATGTTTGTAGAGAATTGCTGCCAGTGAAGTTATTATTTTTGTACTAGGTGTTAAGTCAAAGTTTGTACTTTTCCCCATCTGAGGTTGTGTGGCCATCTAGTTAGAACACATAAATAAGGGGATGCTGTCAGGAGAAACTCCCTACATGAATGGTTTCAGGTAGGTTTTCCCTTGCAAAAATCCTCTTTTAATGTTACTTTTATTTTGTAGCTTTGGCCAGTTTGTTTTACCTGGTTGAAGCTGCAGCTGGTTTTCTTTTGAGGGCACATAGGAGCCTGAGCGCTGCAAAAATCATCTTATACAAGTAACATATTTTAATATTTAACTATAGTGTGCATAAGATGGGAAGGATTGGGTCACTTTCATGTAATAGCTTGACAGCATCTCCATACTAGAATGAAACATGATCATAGTACATTCATTTTTAGTTAGGTTTATAGATGTATCTTTTTACCCCTAACTATACACAACACAAGGAGGTTAAAGTACATTATGCCTAATGCTGAGCTTAGCACCAGAATGAAACCAGAAAACATGCTGAAAAATCATGCAGATAATGGGCTGGGGTCCGGAATCCACACAGAAGACACCCTAACCAAAATCTGAACTGAGAAGGCAAGCACTGCAGGTCAGCAATTTTAATCACTGTACCTCACTCAGGCCTAAGCAGTTAATGACTTGATGATTGTTTACAGCACAAATACAGCCTTGTCAACAAAGTGCCATCAACAAAGCTGTGGATGGTATAACTGACCAGGTAATTCCCACTAATCATACACCTGTAATCTTTCTTTTGTGGCACATTCATACAGTAGTTCTCTGGAAGTGCCATTATATTCTGCCATTTTTATTAAAAATAAACCACATTTCTGGTTTTGTTTTCAGGTGTTCTATACAAAGTTTAATAACTCACTCATAGTGTAATAGCTGTCCACAGGGTCAGATATTTCACTTCATCTACAAGGTATCTGCCATTCACTTATGAGTACATACCTCAGAGTTCTCACCTGTATATTTGGAATAATTGTTACTGGCACAAATCAGGAAGCTTTTCTTGAAAGCTACATTATAAAAATTTCTAGAACTAATAAAGAGAGTTTATTAGTATCAAAAAAGGTAAAAAAAGAATTACCTAAATCCTCCTGCAAAAAATATAATTCTAATAATTACAAGTGAGCTTGTTAAGAAAAAAATTGATAAATGTGCATCAGAATAAAACTGAATACTTCTTTAAATAAATTTATAAACCCTATATGGTTCAAATGATTTTATAAAGCAGGAACAACTAAAATTTTCAGAATATAGTATCAGTAAAATGTTCTAACATGTTTGCTAAAATTAAAAATAAGCTTTTAATATAAAACATTCCTAATATTTAAAAAAGCTTTTAATATAAAACTATTTTCAATATAGAGCTGTAGCTAGAAATTATTTATTTATTTGCCTTTGCTGATCGGGAAAATCTGACTGAGTAAAACCCTTTTTCAGTGGAAGCCAGAGGAGAAAAGCTCCACATTTAGGATACACATGATGCACATTTATAATTGCAGGGTAAAAACATCTATACATGAGCTTATTTACATGAGTTTCTAAAGATTTCTTACATGAACACAACATTTTAACAGAAAAAAGGAAATTAACATAACTTGGTTAAAATGAATGGCTAATTATTACAAAATAACATGCACATGTATTACTGCTGCTCAGGAAATATCTTTAGGCTCTTGGTCATGATTGCATATGCAGGGATCTGTATGTTACTCAACACTAAAACACAATGATAAGACTTAGCACAATGTCTCTAAAGTACAATGATATGACTTAGCACAATGTCTCATAAAACACAATGATAAGACTTAGTACAATGTCTCTAAAACACAATGATAAGACAGCACAATGTCTCTAAAACACAATGATGAGACTTAGTACAATGTCTCTAAAACACAATGATAAGACTTAGCACAATGTCTCTAAAACACAGTGATAAGACTTAGCACAATGTCTCTAAAACACAGTAAGACTTAGCACAATGTCTCTAAAACACAATGATAAGACTTAGTACAATGTCTCTGAAACACAATGATAAGACTTAGCATGATGTCTCAAACACAATGATAAGACTTAGCATGATGTCTCTAAAATGCAATAAGACTTAGCATGATGTCTCTAAAATGCAGTGATAAGACTTAGCACAATGTCTCTAAAACACAATGATAAGACTTAGCACAGTGTATCTAAAACACAATGATAAGACTTAGCACAATGTCTCATAAAACACAATGATAAGACTTAGCACAATGTCTCTAAAATGCAATGATAAGACTTAGCACAATGTCTCTAAAACACAATGATAAGACTTAGCACAATGTCTCTAAAACACAATGATAAGATTTAGCACAATGTCTCATAAAACACAATGATAAGACTTAGCACGATGTTTCTAAAACACAATGATAAGACTTAGCACGATGTCACTAAAACATAATGATAAGATTTAGCACAATGTCTCATAAAACACAATGATAAGACTTAGCACAATGTCTCTAAAACACAATGATAAGATTTAGCACAATGTCTCAAAAAACACAATGATAAGACTTAGCACAATGTCTCTAAAACATGATAAGACTTAGCACAATGTCTCTAAAACACAATGATAAGACTTAGCACAATGTCTCTAAAACACAACGATAAGACTTAGCACAATGTCTCTAAAACACAATGATAAGACTTAGCACAATGTCTCTAAAACACAATGATAAGACTTAGCATGATGTCTCATACTTAGAAAAAGGTAACAAATCAAGATAAATTCACCTAGACATCTTTTTGTAACAACAGATGTGCATTGCTGTACCAGCAGGAATTTAAAAAAAATTGAAGATGCATCATAGTGGGACATGCACACATTACAACCAAAACAATTTTAAGCCAAAGTGAAAGGATAGGACAGAAGTGTACCCCTGAAAGGGATATGTGAGCTACACAGAATGAAATGCTCAATACATTCTGGGCTATGCACATCGACTACTGGTGTTCCAGTACAGTGCCATGCACACAGATTACTTGTACCCAGTGCAGATTACTGGTGGTCCAGTACAGTGCCTTACAATATTACACCAAGGCTGTGACATGACCCAGAATGCACTCAAAAGGGAAACCAAGATGTGTTCTTCACTGTTTTATGAAAAACATCAACACAATAATGCACAAAGTGAAATGCACAGTTTAGTGGTGTGTTAAGCAGAGAGCTGGATGGTCCTCATGGAGGAAAGCTCTAGCATCTACCTGTACAAGGATAATAAGGCAATAATATATGTAGCTATTAGTTTCAACAAGTACCATATAAATGCTCAAATACAGATGAATACCCACTAATAATAGTGCACAACAGATATGTTTAAGAAAGCATTCTAATACCTCAATTGTATGGGCATTGTGAGGGCAGTGGCAGTGATCACAGCACTTAGTACAGTCACAAGGATCACAAGGCACTGTATGACACTATACTGCACACTTACCAAGGGATGTTTTGCAGAAGTATACTGAGCCTGTATCATTGATTACTGTATGACACAACACTAAACAAGCAATGACACTGTATGATGTGACTCTGATCAAACACTACCAGACTGTTCTCTCCATGTGCCACTAGGCACTGTATGATATACCACTGGCCATATGCTTCCAGACTGTTGTGAGCATGTGTCACTAGACACTGTATTATATAACACTAATGAAACACTCCTAGACTTTACTGAGCATGTGCCAACAATTATTGCATGACGTGACTCTAAGAAAATACTGCCTGACCATACTGAGCATGTGACACCAACTATTGTATAACATGGCTTGAGCATAAACTATCAGACCATACTGAGTATGTGCCACTAGGCACTGTATGACAAGATGCTGAGCAAACATTGCCAGATTACACAGAACATGTGTCACCATTTACTATATGACATAACACAAACAAGCTATGCTAAACTGTACTGAGCCTGTGTCACTCAAAACTGTATGTTATAACACTGATCAAACAATGCCAGACTGTTCTCAGCATGTGTCACTAGGTACAGTATGATATAACACTGACCAAACATTGCCAGATTGTACTGAGCATGTGTCACCACTTACTGTATGACATGACTCTAAGCAAACACTGCCAGATGATACTATGTGTTACCAATGTCTGTATGCAATGACTTTGAGAAAATACGGCTGGACCATACTGTATATATTTGTCACCAAATGCATTGCCAGATTGCACTGAGCATGTGTCATCAATTAGTGTATGACATGAGTCTGAGCAAACACTACCAGACATTACTGAGCCTATGTCACCAATTACTGCATAACACGACTCTGAGCAAACACTGTCAGACCATACTGAGCATGTGTCACCAATTGCTGTATGACATGACTCTGAGCAAACACTGCCAGACCATAGTGAGCATGTGTGTATGAGGCACTGCTTGACAAAATGCTGAAGAAACACTGCCAGATTGTACTGAGCATGTATCACCAACTACTGTGTGACATGACTTTGAGCAAGCAGTGGCAGACCATAATGAGGATGGTGTGTGCATAATCTCTGAAGCATGTGCATTTGTTTTCCATCTATAGATGTGATTTCATGTTTCTATGATGAGTGAGAGATCCTGCAATTCTTTAAGGTGGTCAGGAAAAGAGTTCCATGAAGCAGGTACTAGCTTGAGAAAATATATTTCGCAGATAGAAAGAATAATTATCCTAAGAGAAGCATTGTTTCTTGATGTATAGGATATTTCAAGCATTAATAGTTTGCTAGCCACTGGTGTGTAGTAATGATCGTTTAGAATATGGTAGGTAGGACAGTTAAGGACATAGGAAATCCTGGATGTGGTATGGAGCCAAGTGATTTTATTAATAGTGTGCAATAGAAGCTCAGCTCATTAACAGAAAATATTAAACGCATGTCAGTCAATAGAAACTTAAATGCAGAAGAACAGGATGTCAAAGATAGGGGTGCTCCATTTTGCATGTAAGGTCGTAGGACCAAGGAGAATCTTTAGAAGGTCATTAGCAAACCTCTTGCTGGGCAATAGGTCACTAAGTGGCATGGGACACTTTTTAAAGATTAAGTGTAGACTGAACACAAAATATGGGAAACAGTGGGGCTGCATAGGAGAGTAGTGCATTGCTTGGGGGATTTTTAATATTTGAAGATGGATAGAAGACCACCAGATGAGTATTTGAATTATATTGCAACCTACCAATGCGGTTATAGTTAACATTTCTTTCAGGTGTAACAAGCCATGCATTGTTATTATTATTAAATATTTTTAAGCTTTCACAACTCATTACCCTCAGATGACTATAGCTGATGTCAGGCTTGCTTAAGTACTTTTCTACAAAGGCAGTAATTATTTCCATTTCATACCAACCATGCGATTCCACTGTATGCTGCCTTCTGAATTCTTGAACCTGTCTATCTGCCTAAGGCTCTTCTAGTCATGACTCTCATTACAAAACTGTGTGCAAGTCTTCCCATGTCCTCATTGTTAATGTCTTGTAGGGCAGACAAAAGAGTTTTTATATGGCCTATATTATTGTTCACTAACTTCTCACCTTCTCCACGTTTCTCACCTCAGGAATACCCCCGACTCCCATCCTTTTTTTATTACCTGCATGTTGTAATCTACCACTTCATGAATAGAAAGATTCATGGTCCTGAGGTACTATGATCTGAAAGGCATGGATCCAGTCTGGTACAGGGCTGATGAGCAGAGCTGTGGGCTTACTCTTTATATGTGTAGTCCACTTCCAGATCTCTTGTACAGATAGTATAACAGTTTCCCCAGGTTTGGGCATAAAAGAGGTGGAGATAAAAATGGGTAAGCTATCCTCCCATTCTGTTAAAAGGGGTACAGGCTGCCATTCTAGCTCAATGGGAACATGACTTGTCAAGTGAAGGATTATGTGCTTATAAAGGTAAAAAGGGGGTGTGGTTGATATCCCCCAACAAAGTCTTAAGGAATGGTGAAAAAACTGATTACTGCAGGTGAGTAATGAGGAAAAGGGATACCCTCAGATGAACAGAATAAAAAAGGGTACCTCAGGTGATTGTTAAGCCATTGCTAGATATTGTTTCACTATTCAAATTGCATTTTTACTGAATTAATTAACTGTAAACTGATTTTTCATACTGAGAGTTGTATTTTCTGTTTGTGAGTGCTCTATCTGTATTGTTGTGCTATTTAAGAGGTTTCTGTGTTCTAGTCAGGTATCATATAACTGATTTGTTTGCAGTTAAAATCATTCTTTGGAATCTCCTTGCTCCTTTATCTGTTTAAAACTTTCATTTAGTGGCTACAGCTAGTTGCTGTAATAGTTTCCCAGCTGCCCCCCCTATTGGTGTCTTGTTCTTATACTTGGCGGCTTTGCAGTTGCCTGCCCATACTGTAAATTTGATCTGGGACACTCTTCCAAGTCTAGTGTCATTAGCTCATTCTACCTAATACAGAGAGAACATTTGACAAGGGCAACCCACTTAGATTCTTAACCTTGAATTATCTTCTGTGCCTGTTTTCTCCTCTTCCACTTTACTAACAAAAAAAAAATCTAAGCATGCTTCCTGCCTTTCCTGTAACTAGGCTAGTCCAGATACAGATTTGCTGTATCCAAGACTGTTTGTAAGCTCCTGAGCCCCCCCCCACCCAAGCCTTTCTGTGTTGGAGGGAAGCCTTCTAGCTTATCTGTGGGAGTGGTAAGCACTAGGTAGCCTATCTACCAGATAAGGAGTGGTTTCTGGCCCAGAAATTAAAGTTGGCCATTTGGGCAGTTCTTCCATCTCTCTCAACTTTCTGATTTAACAGCCCACATTTGCACTTGTTTCTCCCGTTTCCTGTAACTAGTCTAGTCCAGATACAGATTTGCTGTATCCAGGACTGTTTGCAAGCTTCTGAGTCCTCCAAGCCTTTCTTTGTTGGAGGGAAGCCTTCTAGCTTATCAGTGGGAGTGGTAAGTGCTAGGTAGCCTATCTACCATAAGAGGAGTGGTTTCTGGCCCAGACATTGTAGTTTATTGGATGTTTGGGCAGTTTTTCCATCTCTCTCAACTTTCTGGTTTAAAAGCCCGTGTTTTGCTTGTTTCCCCCATTTCCTGTGACTAGTCTAGTCCAGATACAGACTTGCTGTATCCAGGATTGTTTGTAGGCTCCTGAGCAGTGCCAAAGTCTGCCCTTCATTTTGTCCCTTAGATCTACTAGTTCCCTCGTCTCCTGCACTTATACTAGCTTATTAGTCTAGCACTTTATCAGACTTCTTGTAGCAATTATTGTAGCACTCAAAAGTGCTACCAGCACAAAATGTTCTACAAGGAAACAGATCCAGTACTTATTATCAATGTTCACCCCTCCAGGCGTGTCTAAAGGTCAGTTCCCTGACCTTGGGCATCCTGAGGCAATGTAGCAACTGCCTCATGCACACCGACAACCCTCTCCTCTTACCTCCCAACACTCAGACTTGTGAGAGATGCACTTATATAGCCAAATCGTAAGCCACGCACTCTCCAGCCAAGACCAGAATAGCTGGTCAAGAGGAGAAGGTCAAAATTTGCACCACATCACATGGAACACATAGCCTTCCAGAACACATACCAGCATTGCCTTCACATAAAAACACAAACCACACACCCACCTTCACCGAGGCTCTCAATAAAAATCTACCCAAGCAGCAGATACCTCCAAGGAAAAAGCTCACTCAACCACCACAACACATCACTAATCACAAGACATATAACTCTCCAAACCAGTGTGCCACTCAACCAAAACCCCTAAGGCAAAACAGCATGCCCAACACACTAGTCATAGGTGACTCGATAGTGAGGCACACTGATGTCCCACTCACTAAGTTGAATAAGGAGAAAGTAACAGTCAATTGCCTGTCAGCTGCCAGGATCCATCACATAATGCACACACTCAAGTCCCTCAAGAAAAGGTATAAATATGACTCTGTCATTGTACATATGGGTGTGAATGATCTGAAATGTATCTCCCTGGACTAGATAAAAAGAGACATGGTGGAGCTCTTGAATTATGTAGCCCAGATGGGTATGACCCTAGCCTGGAGCAGCATCCTACCATCACCCAGAATGATACCACAGTATAAGTAGAAAATGACTGAATTCAACAAGTGGCTAAATTTCTGGTGTCATTCTAGGGGAATCCACTATCTGTCTGCCTGGGATGACATAATTGACAGACCTCATTGCTTTGCCAAACATGGCCTGCATCTGTCACCCCTGGGCTTCTGGATACTGGCCAAGGCTCTTGCCACCCCTATAGTGCCTTTTTTTAGGTGGTGTTCCAAAGACCAAATTACCACTGTAACAGCTACAAACAAATTCAATCTGGGGGTCATGCTGCTCAACACTAGAAGTATAAATCTCAAAATGCACTAGCTCAAAGCACTCCTTAAAATGGAGAACATTGACATTTGTGCTGTAACAGAGACCTGGTTCAAGGCAACAGAAAGCACCTCTGCACTACCAGGCTATAACTCATTCCACACCTTTCGGCACCAGAATTTGGACTGAAGCTCCAAAGGCAGAGGTGTTTCCATATTCATAAAGGATGCATACACCTCCAGACTGGTAGCCCAACATAACACATCAGAAATACTTCAGGTGCATCTAACATTGGGTAAGACAGTGATTCAGGTCGTAGCCTGCTATAGGTCCCCAACCATGCCCCAAGACTCACACTCCATGTTCCTAAGCACCCTGGAGAATATTAGGGTCCATCCTAACAATTTCTTACTAGGTGACTTCCACTACCCCTCCATTAACTGGGAAAACATCTCATGTACCAATACACTCGCCCAATGTTTCCTGGAGTTCATTAATTCCAATGCCCTGGACCAGGTCATTCTTACCCCCACTAGAGGCAGCAACATCCTTGACCTGGTCATTACTGACATGGGCAACCATTGCTCTACACCAGTAGTCAACTCCTCCCTGGTTAGATCCGACCACAAACTAATCACCTTGGAAATCCCCATCCCCCCTCCCCCACAAAGGTAACCACAATGAAAAATTTCTCCAAAGCCAACATTGGGCTCCTCAAAACAGAGGTGGCTAACTTCATTGCACCCATGCAAGTGGAGAATAGTTGCATGACTGCCGAATCATACACCAATGCACTGTATAAAGACTTACACAAATGCATGGATCTCAGCCTACCCAATAGAACCAAGATGCTCTCCTACAAAAAAAGGAAGCCAATCTGGTGGTCCCCTGCCATAATCAAACTCTACAACAGAAGGAGGAAACTGATGCAGAATAAGATGAAGTCCCAAGACTGGAAAAACTCCCTTATCAGCCTCAACAAAACGTTGATCCCTCATCAAATCCCCTAAAGCTATCTATGAAAACAGAATTGCAGCAGATAGTAAAGACAGCGACAAGGCCTTCTATAGTTATGTAAATAATCTCCATGGCAAAACCCAAATTTGCTCTGAGCTACTGCACAATGGTAGCTCCTATAACAAGTCAACAGATATTGCCATTATACTGGCCGACAGATTCAGTGCCAACTTTACCCCCCAAGGACCAATCACAATACTAGTAGATTGCCAGGCACCGTATTACTGCTGCACAGGTTAAAACATCACTGTCCAAGGACAAGAATACAGCTTCTATGGGACCTAACAATATCCCTGGCTGTGTTCTACATGAACTACAGAGTGAACTGGCACCTAACCTGTGTGCCATGTTCAATCACAACCTCACCTCAGGCTTTGTTCCTACTGAATGGTGCACTGCTACAGTCATCCTTCTCCACAAAGAAGGAGAGACTACAGACCCTTGGTACTATCGCCCCATTAGCCTGACGAGTCTGATATGCAAAGATATGCAATGCATCATCTTGGTCCTAATAAACAAGGCTATACAGAATCTCCAAACTCTGGATTTGGTTTTGTGAAGGGTAGATCATGCCTGCTCAACTTGGTTGACTTCTTTTAGTCAGTCACCAGAGCTGTGGATAAAGGCAAAGTGGTTCATACAGCCTACCTTGATTTGGCCAAGGCTTTTGATACCATTCCCTTCTCAGGAATCATAAAAAAACTCACTAAGCTAGGCATCAACCCCTATATCACTAGGTGGGTGGCAAACTGGCTCACAGATAGAACCCACAGTGTGAAAATAGCTGACTCCAAGTCAGACTGATGACTAGTCACGAGTGGAGTCCCACAGGGTTCAGTCCTGGGTCCTCTCCTGTTTCATATCTACTACTTTGAAGTCCAGGCCAGCACAAAGGGACTCTGGCTGACAAAGTTTGCAGATGATTGCAAGTCGGGAGCTATTATTAACTCCCCAAGTGATGTTGACATCCTACAGAATGGCCTCACTGAGACCGACTGGTGTCAGAACCATGGCCTTAAGCTCAATGCCAAAAAATGTGTCATCATCCCCTTTGGGAAAAACCCATTTCCCATGAATTACCACATTGATGGTAGTCCACTGAACAAAGAAGGCATTATAAGAGATTCTGGGAACACAGGTTGACAGCAACCTTTCTTTTGATCACCACATTGCCACTGTGGTCAGAAATCCCTTCTATGTGGCACATCTCATTACTAAGGGTTTTGAATTTAGAAAGAAAGAGGTCATTGTCTCCCTCTACTCTTCCCTCATTAGGCCAATCATTGAGTACAATGCCCCATTTGTCATGTACCTCACTACACACCTGCAACAACTGGAGAGGCTGCAAAAGTACCTCACAAAGAGGATCCTAGGCCTTAAACACTTGTCCTGTATGGACAGACTCAAAAAACTCCAACTATTCTCTGTCTCATATCACCTACTTAGAGGCGATCTCTGCTTGACTTACAAAGTCATGTCTGACCCAGCTCTGTTAGAAATGCTACATCTAAAGAAATCCCAGTCCCTCCAGACCACACACTCCAGAGATCTCAATCTCATTACCACAATCAACAGAATGTGCTGGAGGGACAGGTTCATAACCCAGAGACTGCCCACGCTCCGGAATAGACTTTCCATGCATGTCAAGTAGAGCACCTCACTGGTCCTCTTCAAGATAAATCTTGATGAGTGGATGGGAAATAGAAAGTTCACCCCGGGGATCACTCCAGTGGCTCTACTTGATAGAGGCACTGGGAACTAAAGTTGGGTGGCACAATGCCAGGGCACTCCTATGGGATAGGCTTGTAAAGGCTACAGGGCCATTAGCCTAGTACACACCTATGAACCTATGAACCCATGAACATAAGAAGTAAGAGAGTATAGTAAAATGAATAAATCTTGCATTGGCCTGCAGGAGATACCATAGACCCAAGGGTCTAAAAGAAAATGCATCTTGGAGCAAAACCAAGTAAAAAAAATATATGAAGAGGATCACCAAAGGAACACTACAGCACTAAATCCAGAAAATTTATTGAAAAAAGTTAAGCGCTTTCATCAAAATCACAAGACTTCATCAGAACAAGAACAAGAACATACAAACAATACCATATTTAAATACCCTAACCCTTACAACCATTGGTTGACAAAGCAAACATCATTTCCTGTAAAATAATTAAACAGTTTAAAAAGATAGTAACACATAATCACAGTAACTGCCCACTACAACACATAAATTTCCACCTACCAACCACATAGACATTAATGTATTATGTAATGAAGTATGATTTAAAACACAGACCTTGAATAAAATCAGATAAAAAAGCTGATTTTAGTTTTAATACAGAACTAATGGATCACTTATCAACCACCTGGGCTCAATGACATGTATTTAATTTAATCTGACACTTGAGCTCTAAATATTCAAGGAAGTCATCGTCGGGCCCCCCTCGTGGACCCAGGTCTACTTGTTCAAGTACAAAAAATGTAAAATAATGTGTTGGGTGTACCTTTATATGCTTAAATAAAGCACTGGTTTCTTTATATTTTAGTATATCATAGTTGTGTTGATATATTCTTTGTCTGAGGGCTCTGATTGTCTCCACATAGTACCCCTCACATACCATACAGGTTGCAATATATACCACTCCCTTGGTGTAACAGTAACACTTCCTATTGGTAGTAATTTTACCATAGTTCCTGACTCTAATGGAATCAGTGTCCAATATATAGGGGTATTGTCCACACCTCCCGCATTTAAAAGTTCCACCTTGGCCTGCCTTTAACTTTTTCCTCTCCCCCAGGCCTTTCAAGGAGGTGCCCTTTTTGTAAACCACAAGAGGTTCCCCCCCAACCTTTCGTTGATCTTCTCATCCAAACAAAAAATGGTCCAAAAATCATAAATGATGCTTCTAATGTTAAAAAAATCCCTGGTGAGGGGCAGGACACATGCCCTAGTAAAACTGTCAGTTTTGACCAAACCAGAGGTTCTATTCAAACCTTCAGGCTTCTCCAAGAGTGTAGAATAAATACGCCCAGCTATTTTTGATTTGACTTCTTCACCTATGTCATTGACAAAGTTAAAGGGGTCATCTCTTTTCTGCAATATTCCCATTAGGACATCACATTCTTTAACAAAATCGTCCTGGTCAGACACCATTCTGGCCAATCTCACGTATTGCCCCTTGACAAAGGATTTTTTATGATGCAGACGGTGGCAACTCTCAAAATGCAACAAAGAGTTAGAACAGGTGCGTTTTCTATAAAGGTGAAAAGTAAACCTACCCTTAAAGTGATCTTTCTTAATAGTAACATCCAGATAATTCAAGGTGTCAAGGTCCTTGATCATGGTAATTTTTAAATGGTTGGTAGTGTTGTTGATGTAAATGAAAAAGCTATTCAGGTCATCTTCGCACCCATGCCAAAATAAGACCATATCATCCAGGTACCGTCCGTATAGTACCTGCATGTCCTTGAATTCAGAGTTCACTACATAGAGATCTTCCCAGTGCGGTAATACAATGTTAGCAAATGACTGTGCGCAACATGCACCCATTGCCAGCCCCTGCACCTGCTTGAATAAATGCCCCTCAAAAGTGATAAAGTTATTGTCCAGAACAATTTCCATACAGGACCTGATAGTAAGGATAGTGTCATGGTTCAATGTACTATTTAAGCATAAATAGTCATAGAACCATTCTAGTCCAACATCATGGGGTATTACTGAGAAGAGGTCACAGATGTCAATGGTGACCAAGATCAAGTTCTCGTGGTACATACTGTTCTTAACTTTAGACAGAAAGTCCCAGGAGTCCTTGATCACCAGGTCTCAGTTATCAAGGGTGTGCTAAAGAAATTCCAATCCCTCCGCACCACACACTCCAGAGACATCATTCTCATTACCACAATCAACAGAACATGCTAGAGGGACAGGTTCATAATGTAGGGACTGCCCACGCTCTGGAATAGACTTTCCATGCATGTCAAGTAGAACACCTCACTGGTCCTCTTCAAGAGAAATCTTGATGAGTGGATGGGTAATAGAAAGTTCACCCCGGGGATCATTCCAGTGTCTCTACTTGATAGAGGCAATGGAAACTAATGTCGGGTGGCACAATGCCAGGGCACTCCTATGGGCTAGGCTTGCAAAGGCTCCAGGGCCATTAGCCTAGTACACACCTATGAACATATGAACCCATGAACATAAGAAGTAAGAGACTATAGTAAAATTAATAAATCTTGCATAGGCCTGCAGGAGATACCATAGACCCAAGGGTCTAAAAGAAAATGCATCTTGGAGCAAAGGTGCAACTGCAAAACCTTAAAGAACAATTTGTAATCAGTGTTGCACAAGGAAATAGGATGCCGATTAGACAAAAGCCTGCAATCCCCTTTTTCCCAAATAAACTTTAGTGCTATTAGAAAACCACTCATTAAACAACTGAACCAGCAAAGAAAACTGAATGTCAGAAAGAGAGTTGTAAAAATGGTACAAAAGCCCATCCCACACTGGGACAGTATCCACCTTAAAGGAAGAATTAGCCTGATGCACATCAAAGTAATAAGGGCATCCAAAGCTGCGCAAAAAGTGGCTGGCTTGCTGTAAGAGGCCACGGCCCAACAGAGGGAGGCTTAACACCATACAAGGAACTTAAATAAGAATTAACTTCTCACAAAGTACCATCTTTGGTATTAACAACATCACCAGAAGAAGTCAGCAAACTATTAATAAAAGTTTCAGACATAAGTATGCACTTGCCAATGTAAGGAAGAAATTCCTCAGTCCTACCTTTAAAAGAGTGAGCCAAATTCCAAAGCACTACCATAGCTCTAGCAACATTGTATAAATGCAGCTCACGATGATGCTGAAGAGCACTAGCAGCAGCTTTACATACAACAGCTTGCAAGGCAGTGTACGAGGCAGCAGAAGTCTGCTTAAAGTGAAAATAATAAGAGTGAGCAAACCAAGCATAGCAAGAAACAAGCTTTTCCTTAAAAGCCAACCACCAGGAAGACAGAGAGGAAAAAAGGCAATAAAGAAACATGATCCTTCCATAATTCAGAAACCACCTCCTGCCAAGCAGGAGTAAAGGTCCAGGGAGCAGTATACTGAGGTAATCCCTTACTCTTTAACAAAACAGAAGAAGAAGAAGAAGAAGAAGAAAAAGCACAGTGGTTAGTAAAAGGAACAAAAGAAAGGGAAGAAGACACAACAAAGGCAGGGGAACAAAAACAGTACTCAATGCAAGCATGATCAGTACCATGAAAATAGGTAAAGGCATCAGGACTACACACACTGAGTGAAGCAAGGTGCAAAATATCCTTACAACAATGGACACTAGAGTCCTGCCTATTCCTGGAATGCCCTGGCAAGATGTCACAATTAAAATCCAACTCCCCAAAAAATTATGGGGCAATCAATAAGAAAATAAGGCTGCAAAAGTTGAAATAATAAACAGCACTCAGCTACAGAAATAAAGGCATAAACAGCCACCATACACAAAAAGGAGTGCCTACATAACAGATCCACCACCAATGCCCTACCAGGTAGAACATGAACAACATCCCTAACCACCACCACAGACTTATGATATAACACAAAATCTCCCACAGCAAACAAGAATCAGAAGACATTTTACCCATATCCAACAAACAAATGATATTAGAAGAAAAAGGGCAGAAATGTAAGAGCACACAGTCAAATGCCTAGGCAAAGATACCATGCCATTAATATTACAAAAGGTCAAGGACGGGTCAGCCATTTGTAATAGAATGAGAATCTTCATCCAGATTTCTCTTAGGCCATTTAAGCCTAAGAACCCTCAGTTTAGAACCCGAATTCCCTTGCTAAGCCTCAGACAAATCAGAACCAACATCAGCTCCAACTGAAAAGCCCAATGCCCTAACACCAACCTCAGTGGAGGAGGCTTCAGACACCTCATGTAATTTCTTCTTAGAATCTAACATATCAGCCTCAGCAGGGGCAACAGATACAACTGGTGAATGAGGTATCTCAGAGGAAGGGCTAACAACAACAGTGCAAGGCTGGCTAAGAGGCAAGGAACAATCCAGGGAATCCTCCAAAGTCGACACTGGAACAGCAACAGGGACAGAAGAAAACTCAGGGACAGAAGAAAACTACAGGGTAGGGGTACGAGCAACAGCCCACTGCAAAGATGAACTTGCAGTAGGAGGCACAAAATCATCAGCAGGCAAATCAATTAAAGACTCAGCTAGAGCAATAACTACAGGAGACACCCCAGGTCAACCAGAATCCCCATCAGAACAGGAACACAAACACCACCACAGGGGACAAGCACTAGCAAAGTGGTCAGGCAAACCACAATGAGTACATCTCCTAGAAGGACATGCAAACACCAAATGTGAAAAGGCACCATAAAAAAAGCAAAGCAAGACCTAGGTTGCCCTGCATATCTCAAAATGCCCCCTGACCAGTAAGAAGACAGATGCCAGGTAAATGAAAAACCCGTGTTCAATAATTTCAAAGACACCCAGGCCTCCCATGCTCCATCCCAAACACCCCCAGCATCAGAATCAAAAGACTTCCTAACAGAAAAAAACATTAGAACAATGGGAAAGCAAATAATCTCTGACATGGGCCTCTGTAACATAAACAGAACGGAAATATAAAATAACTTTACACTTGTAATGTATATCTACCTCACATAACACATAATAAGACCAAGGCTTATGACTACTATGTCCAGAAAAACTAGAAACAAAAGCAGAGACAGACTCCTGAGTTTCAAAATAAACATTAGCATTTCTTCTTTTGTGGTGGTGCTTCAATTCCTTTAGCCTTGTTTCCTAATTGTCTATAAAACTTTCTTGGGTCATCAATAAATTGCTTATTTTGTACTTTTCCTTTATATTTATCTGCATATCTTGTAAGTTTTTCTGCCTGTGCTGATACTTTTAGTTTATTATTTGCAATAGCGCACAATAGATACTGATCTATTAGAGTATTGCTTTTATCACGTGTGTCTTTCTGAAAATTTTCGCTGATCAGTTCCCTTTTGTATTCTCTTCTAACAGTGACACTTCTTGTCTTAACTGTGTTGCAGCTTGTTGTAATGGTACTCGTTGCACTCACTCTAGGGATTTTAACCTAGCATGCAACATCAACAGGACTTGCTGGAGATACAGATTCATTTCCCAAAGGTTACCTCTCCTTGGGAACAACTTTCCAATTCAGGTGAAACAGAGTCCTTCATTGACCCTATTTAAGTGCAATTTGGATGACTGGATGGGAAAACGTAAATTCAGCTCAGGGGTCTCCCCTGCATCCCTCCTGGATAGGGAGAGTAGGTGTTGTTTTAGCTCTGTTTAAAGCACTGACACTCTAGGGAAATGGGTTGGAACTTGGCTAGGCTTGTAAGGGCCCAGTAACCTCCTATGATCCTATGAACCAATATTTGATACTTCCATGGTGGCATTCGATTTCTCCCCTTCTTTTCCTTCACTATCTTGTGTTTTTGTGGTAGGACATTATCTGTTATTAATTTAGCTGCACAGTAATATATCCTGTTTACTTCTGTTATATCACATGGATCTCTATGAGCAGTCCTGATTACTGTGTTCATTTGTTTTATCAAACTTCTAACCCTTTGAGTTTTATTGACTTTCTGTAGTCTGTTCTTTCATCAATCTTAATATGTCTGTCCAGCTCTATTAACTCAAGCAACTCGTCTCTTAGATCATTTTCTTCTAAACTGAGGGCACATCCTTTGTGCGGACATTCTATAGAAAGTTCCATAGTATCTTCCTCTGGCACATTCTCTTCAGTTTCATCCTGTCATGCTTTGCTCTGTCATGTGGGAACTCACTGGCCTATCACTCCTCAACATTGACTGTGTCAGAGTTGACAAAGTTCCCTGTTCCTTCCCTTGTTGGGCAGCTCCAGCTGAACTTTTTGTACTTGTTTCCTATGGAAGGCTCCGAAGTATCCGATGTTTACCAATCCACTTAATTTGGAGATCTGTTGCTCTATCCTGCTGTGATGTTATCAAAGTTAGATTTTCTACACTAAATCCCTCACTTCACAGGTACTCCAAGACCTCAATTTCTATTTCTTTAACTTCACCATATTTTCTACTTTTCCTTTTTGTTTTCTTATGTAAAGTTCTCCATATCCAGATGCCTTTGCATTTCTCTTGAAATATCTTTGGTGCTGCTGTTTTTGTATTGATTAGTTTTGCTTTCTCCTTTGCACCATATTAAATCTCTTTCTCTTTCCTAAGCCCATACTTCTTCTTCTTCAGGCGTCTCCTGCTCCTCCTGTTTCTCCTTACTTTGGAGACTCATTCCATCCTGCTGTGATATATATAACTTGTGCTAGACTTTCTGCACTAAATCCTTCACTTTGCAGACACTCCATAACTTCCACTTCTATTTTTTAACTTCTACTTTAATAATCATCTGTTCTACATTCTCTCTTTGTGATCTTATTTTTTGTATTGTGTAATTTTCCATATCTGGATGCCTTTGCCTGTATTTCTCTTTGATTATTTTTGGGGCTGCCTTTTTTGTATTGATTAATTTGGCTTTCTCCGTTGCATAAATATTGCACCAAATCAATCTCAATTTCTTTCCCAAGTCCGTATATCTTTTTTATACCTTTCAAAAATTTCTACATTTTGTTCTTTACATTTTCAAACTTCCTCAGTTGCTTATAGGTTCATAGGTTCATAGGTTCATACTAGGCTATCTGCCCTAGGGCATTTATAAGCCTAGCCAGAGTGTGTGTGGCTTTCACCACCCCTTAGAATGAGAATACTATACCCATTAGTTTGCTGTGCCTCTGTCCAGCAGTGACACAGAGATGATTCCCGGGGTAAACCTACGATCTCCCATCCACTCGTCAAGATTTCTCTTGAACAGAGTCAGTGAGGGTCTCTGCCTCACATGGACTGGGATTCTGTTCCATAGTGTAGGGAGTCTCTGGGTGATGAATCTGTCCCTCCAGCACATCCTATTTATATCCGTGTTGAGGTTTAAGTCTCTTGCTCTCGTGGCTCTGGTGGATTTGGATTTTTTGAGGTGGAGCATGTCCATTAATTCCGGGTTGGACATGGCTTTGTATGTCAGGCACAGATCACCTCTGAGCAGACGGTATGCGACTGAATAGAGCTGGAGTTTCTTCAGTCGGGCAGCGTATGACATATGTTTGAGCCCTTTTATCCTTTTGGTGAGGAACTTTTGGGGTCTTTCCAACTGCTGCAGGTGTCGGGTAAGGTACATTCTGGATGGGGCATTGTACTCAATCATTGGTCTGATAAGTGAAGAGTACAGGGGTACAATGACCTCTCCTGATCTGGATGTGAATCCCTTCATGATCAGGTGGGCAATGTAGAAGGTCTTCCTAACCACTTTGGCAATGTGAGTGTCAAAAGAGAGGTTACCGTCAACTTGGGTCCCCAGGTCCCTGATAACTTCTTCCGTGTTTAATGGATTACCACCTATGTGGTAATTAGGGGTTACCTTGTTTTTCCCAAAGGGTATGACTATACATTTTTTGGCATTTAGCTTAAGGCCATGGCTCTGGCACCAGTTATCCATTTCTATGAGACCTCTCTGGAGGATGTCTGTGTCTGATGGAGTGTCAATTATGGTGCCCAGTTTGCAGTCATCTGCAAATTTTGTCAGCCACAATCCACCTATGTTTGCCTGCACTTCAGAAAAATAAATGCAGAACAAGAGGGGGCCCAGGACTGAGCCCTGTGGGACACCGCTCGTGACCGGCTTAGAGTCTGACATGGCACCAGCAACTCTAACCCTGTGGGTTCTGTCCTTGAGCCAGTTTGCAACCCATCTTGTGACATATGGGTTTACATTTAAGCTGGTGAGCTTTTCTATGATGCCCGAGTGGGGTATTGTGTCGAACCCTTTTGCTAGGTCAAGGTAGGCTGTGTGAACTGCCTTACCCTCATCAATGGCCTTAGTGACTGTTTCGAAAAAGTCGACCAAGTTCAAGAGGCAGGATTTGACCTTGACAAAGCCAAATTGGGTAGGATCCAGTGTCTGTAGGTCCCCAATGTCTTTATTTATGAGTTCCATTATGATCCCCTCCATAGCTTTGCAGACAAGGCTCGTCAAGCTTATGGGGCAGTAATTTCCGGGGTCCGTAGAAGCACCGCCTTTGTGGAGTGGGACCACAGTTGCTGTACGCCATTCTTTGGGTACGTATCCTGTAGTAAGGCTAAGATTAAACAGCAGCCTTATGTGTGGGTTTAGTTCCTCATTGAGTTCGTGTAGCACACAGCCTGGGACACCGTCCGGTCCCATTGATGCTGTGTTTTTTGCTTTAGAGAGAGCAGCTCTCACCTGGGCATCTGAGATGTTTGGGAGGCTAGACTCTGGTGGGATGGATATTTCTCCTTTTGGGGGGGAGGGAGGGGAGAAATTTGCACTGAACCTGTCTGCCAGTATGTTGGCAATGTCTGTGAGTTCAGTGATTTTTGTATCATTTTGGACTAATTCTGAGCATATCTGGGAGTTTCCACCCAGGTTTCTAACATAGCTAAAGAAGGCCTTATGATTGTCTTTTGTGTCATTAGCGATTTTTCTCTCAAAGTTGGCCTTGGATGATTTTATGAGTGATCGTAGTTTTTTGCTAGTATTGATCAGAGATGCCTTCCCTTTTAGGGATTTTGCTCTGTCATGTAGTAGCTTTCTCCTCTTGTTGTAGAGTTTCTTTATGGCTGGGGTCCACCAGACTGGGCGCCTTTGGTGGAAAGGGTCTTGATTTTATTAGGGATTGCTTGATCCATACATTCCTGGAGGTGCTCGTAGAAGGCATTTGTAAGGGTTTCAGCAGCGTGGGTTGTGGTTTCCACTGGCTTGGGGGCCTTGAAGGATACCACTCCAGTCTTAAGAAGTGTGAAGTTTGCTTTTGAGAAGTTCTTCACTGTGGTCTTGTTTGCTGGGGTTGGGGCGGGATGTGGATCTCCAGTGAGATTAATTTATGGTCTGATCTCACCAATGAGGGATATACTTCCGGTGTGGAGCATTTTGTCCCCATGTTTGTGATGATCAGGTCTAGTATATTTTCTCCTCTTGTGGGAATGGTGACTAGTTGTTCCATAGCATTTGAGTTTATGAACTCCAGGAACCTTTGGGCTAGGGTGTTGGGGCTTGAGTAATGTTCCCAGTCTATGTTTGGGTAGTTGAAGTCACCCAATATGATGGTGTTTGGAGAGACATTCATACTCTCCAGTGTCTTCAGGAAGGCTGTGTGGGTTTCCTGAGTTTGAGAGGGTGGTCTGTAGCATGCTACAAACTGTAGGGCAGTTTTACCTATGGTTAATTGCACCTGGATGGTCTCCGATGCTTAGATGCGTTGCCACTAACCTGGAGGTGTGGGTATCCTTTATGAATATGGATACTCCCCCTCCTTTTGTGGTTCGGTCCGGATTTTGGGGCCGGAAGGCATGATATGAAGTATAACCTGATAGTGCTGGGGTGCTCTCAGGAGCCTTGAACCAGGTTTCAGTCACAGCACAGACATAGATGTTCTCCATACTGAGGAGGGCTTTGAGGGCGTGCATCTTGAGGTTTAGACTTCTGGCATTGAGCAGAATTACCCTTAGTTTTTTTCCATTTTTGTTTTCTAGGGCGGTAGGTTTATCATTTGAGCCTTGCCTAAAAAAGGCACTATGGGGGTGGCAAGAGCCTTTGCCAATATCCGGAAGCCCAGGGGTGACAGGTGCAAGCCGTCCCTTGCGAAGCAGCGTGGCTTGTCAAGCATGTCATCCCAGGCAGACAGACATTGGATCCCCTTAGAATGACACCAGTAATTAAGCCAATTATTAAAGTTCTTTTTCTAAACAGCCCAAGATTTCTTGGTCTCTATAATGTTTTTCATAAATCTGCTGTATTAATCAACAAAAGTTTTTATTTGAAGCTTCTGATGATTTTCCTATGTAAGTATTTTTTTTTGGTCTATATTAGATGATCGAACTTTAAAAAGTTCGACTGCCATATGGTCAACACCATATGATTGAATTTTTGAAAGTTTGAATGTTTTAATGGAGATCTCCGTACAGCGTGGTATGGGAAGATTTCCCTTTTCTGCATTGTAGTGTGATCTCTGAGTTGGTATATTTAAAGAGCGGGGGGTGTGGAGTGCAGGGCCTCCCTGCTTAAAATGTTCAGGTAGGTTATGTGTGTAGTTTATTTTTCTTTCATTCGATTTTCGAACTTTTAAAAGTTCGATCATATGATGTCGACCATATGACAGTTGAACTTTTGAAAGTTGACTATCTAATATAGACCCTTTTTTCCCTCCAGTTTCTCTCTTAATCTTTTTGTATTACATCAATTACATCAAAATTACATCAATATGGGAGTATTTATATTACAAAAGTTTCTTTATCTGAGTACACTTCCCATATTGCCTGTCCCCCTTAATTACTTATGGAGTACTAGCAAATTTATTTGTGTACAATTTCCCCATGTCACATCCCCTACTTCTTTGTACTTGCCCATAGTTTTTTTTGGTTACAGTACGTGCTCATATATTATGCTAGATACAGGTCACCACTTAGCAGTCTGTAGGACACCAAGTATAGTGACAGGAATTTGAGTCTGTCCATGTAGGACATGTTGTTTAGGCCCTGTATTCTTTTAGTAAGATATGTCTGTGGACGTTCCAGCTGGTTTGTGTATAGGCAAGCTGTTTTGTTTACATTCTGTGGTCATGGTACCAAGCACCTTTCCATGCTCACAAATACAGTTGCTGGTCATGAAATGCTGCTTGCAAATGTGTAGGCATGATGAGCAGCGTGCATATTTTATTAGTGCTTTTGCTCATCACGCTAACATGCTTAAATCATGCAGAATTAGCTCAAAGCTTAAACAATTCTTAATGAATCCCAGGGATTGTCTTAAACATACCAAATATTTAATTACATTAGTTAGCGCACACACTAATTCTCTTTATACATGAAATATCTAAGTTCCTTTTATTTGTGAAAGCATGTTAATGGTCAGGTATAGCTTTCTGCTCAGTTAAACAGTAACCAGCATAACACAGAGATTTTGAAACAGGGAACTTTGAATCAGTGCAGATATTGTCTTTTATTTGTGGAAGAATGATATTCCAGAACTGGTTTTCTTTTTATTCAGTTTATCTGCAACAGCATATCAGTGTGTTTTTACACTGGCATTCAATGAATTAGTGCAGCTATCTTCATTGTTAACATGTGGTGTCCCAGGGCTGTATAGCTTTCTTCTTACATTATCTGAAAGCAGCAAGCCACAGATATTTTCATAAAGATCTGCTCTGAATCAGGGTGACTGTTTTACTTCTATGCTATTCCAGGTTGTCAGTTGAATATCAGTTACTTTTTATTTGTGAAAGTCTGGTATCCCAAGACTGATATAGCTTTCTACTCACTATATCTGTAAGCATTATTTCACAGTCAGAAGTAGCACACTGGAATGCAATGCTAAGGGGATGCTTAAATAAAGTTTTACAAGGGTACCATGGATATGTGCGGAGAGGAACACAGTTCAGGGAGGGTTAACTACACAGTGTCATTTTCATATCACAACATCCAGTGAGTCATGAGGTTTTTGTCAGCTTTTTCATTTACTGATGCCTATTTGTATTCCTTCTGGGATTTTATAAAATACTCACAGAAAGAGTGTCTGGGCATTGAATGAGAAGTCAATATACATGCTACGGTTCAACAGCAAATATTTATAATGAATAGCACAGATAAAAAAAAAAAAATTTCATTATATATTCACAGAAAGTTCTTTCTCTGGGGAGGGTTCTTACAGCAATATTACAGCAAATTGACTAGTCACTGGCACAAATGGTATTTCTGGAATGGACCAATCTAGACAAAGAATAAATAAATAAAAATGTAAACCACAGAGATACTATGTTTCTTGCTCTCTTACCAGACACTGTGCCTCTCCAATGTTGTTTCACTTATTGCTGAATGTTTTTCTTTAGCAGTTTAGTAAGCCACAGGGAAATTAGATTTCTCAAATCACTTCACTATCTCTTAGTAACAAAATGTTATTATCCAGGAATAATCCAGGCCCATTCTAGCAGTATGATGCAAATGTCCTGGGCCTTGATGATGACAAACTACAAGACATTTGGATTAACACTTCTTAATACCATTGTCATATGCGGTTGTGTGTGACTATTGCAAATGGTATGTGAACCACCGTTTGCAAAATTCCAGAATAAAATGTTCTGCATTATTTTTCTTGTTCTATGCTTTACTATATTAATTTCTCACACTTATGAACTGGTTAGCCCTGCCATTGTGTACTGCATTTCCACATTGACAACATACCATTGTGACTTGGTTGAACATTCAAGAGACAGCATAATATATTTCTATAACAAGTAGTGACAAAGTATTCCTTCTCAGTACAGCACCTTGCTTGACATGTTCAGGATCGCCATGCAGGATACAGGTTGTGGCTGACCATCCTAAAGGAAACCCTAAAGCTGTGCACTTTTAGGTCTTATTTCTATTCCATCCGTGCTTCATGTATGGATACAGAAGTCACGGAGACAGCAAGGGAAGTGTGCAGAAGATATTTACATAATTATCAAAAACACTGTGTTTCACATGCACACAGATAAATGTGCCAATTGGATCTCTTCATTTATGCAAATGTCCCCAGTATTCTAAGAATTTAGACAAATGGTCTTTATGCCCTCATCATGTAGCAATTGTTTCACATTTACTCTATCTTTAGGCAAATTCTGTGATATGATTAGGCATGCTAAGTCCTCCAGGACTTTTCATTTTGTTTATTCAAATACTGAAAGCGTTTTGTGGTTTTAAATGTACAGCTGGATGGATGTTAGTTCTATCAAGTGGTGTTACAGGAAACAAGCACCCCAAGAAAGCAGAAAGGAAAGTTTTTGGGGATACTTGAATACAGACATGGCACAATTTCAGAAGAATAATTCTTACTGAGTCTTTTTACAATCACTGTAAGACCCCAGCTACAGTATTTGTATAGTTCAGGAACATTCATATTTGAAAATATATAGACAGAATAGAGTCACATCTCAAGAAAGCAACAGTAAAACTATATAGAGTTCATGCAGGCCATATCAGCACAGTGATGGGAGTATAACAGAAACATTTATTTTGCTTGCTAACCATGCTAACATGGAGGTGGGTTTGAAATAATGGTTAAGGTCTTCACCTCACTGACACAAGGCACATGAAAATCAAAAAGGAGAGCCAAACTGTAGGTAGACCAACGCACTGTCCAAACACAAAAGTGTTAAAGTGATAAACCACGAAGTTTGCACATTGTTGCAAACGAAAAGCGCTTCAATTAAACGTATTTTGGATATATATTTTCTGTGGTTCACTGCTTGGCCATTGCTGGTTTATCACTTTAACACTTTTGTGTTTGGACAGTGCGTTGGTCTACCTACAGTTTGGCTCTCCTTTTGGATTTTTTAGTTGTTTTTTGTTCTACTTTCTTAGTATGACACAAGGCACATGGTTTGATTCCATCCACAGATTATTAGTTAGGCTAAAAACAGTCATTCAGGGCAGTTAGCCTAGTGCTCACCTATGAATCAGACAGGTGCACATAGGTTGAGCCAATTTACTGAACAATATATGTTCATAATTAAGTACTAGGCTAGCTGTCTTTGTGGACCATTTTAATCCTACACAATTTCTCTTTTTGAGCTTGAATTAGAGGTTGAGATGTGCTCTAGAGAGGAGAGGAATGAAGGTCAGTAGGACTAAGACATGATATATGTGTGTGAATGAGAGAGAGAACAGAGGAATGGTGAGGATGCAGGGAATAGAGTTGGCTAAGGACGATATGTTTAAACACTTGGTGTTTAAGAGTTCTTAAAGAGTATTCAGTTCAGAGTAATGGGGAGTATGGAAGAGAGGTGAAGAAGAGAGTGCAGGCAGGATGGAGTGGGTGGAGAAGAGTGTCAGGAGTGATTTGTGACAGACAGGTACCTGTAAGAGTGAAAGGGAAGGTCTATAAGATGGTAGTGAGACCAGCTATGTTATATATGTTGTAGACGGTGACACTGACAAAAGGACAGGAGTCAGAGCTGGATGTGGCATAGTTAAAAATGTTAAGATTTGCACTGGGTGTGATGAGGATGGACAGGATCAGGAATGAATATATTAGAGGGTCAGCTCAGGTTGGACATTTTGGAGACAAAGTCAGAGAGGTGAGATTGCATTGGTTTGGACATGTGCTGAGGAGGGATGCTGGGTATATTGGGAAAAGGATGCTAAGGATGAAGCTACCAGGTAACAGGAAAAGAGGAAGGCCTAAGATAAGGTTTATGGACATGGTGAGAGAGGACATGCAGGTGGTTGGTGTGACAGAGCAAGATGCAGAGGACAGGAAGAAATGGAAACAGATGATCCTCTGTAGCGACCCCTAATGGGAGCAGCTGAAAGAAGAAGAGCTTGGTGTGACAGAGCAAGATGCAGAGGACAGGAAGAAATGGAAACAGATGATCCTCTGTAGCGACCCCTAATGGGAGCAGCTGAAAGAAGAAGAGCTTGAATTAACCTATCTCATTTAGTGTTACGTTGGCCTATATTGCCCTAGTCAGAATAACTGAAATCAAAACAAAGATAATTTGAGAGAACTCCTGCATGGGATAAAGCATTTCAGAGTTACCTCTGTCTACTAGCAACACAGGAGGCAGTCCTGGGGTAAAATTTATGTTTCCCATCCTTAGATCCAAGTTGCTCTTAAATATGGACAGGGATCAGCTTTGTTTTATATGGATCAGGAGTCTGTTCCAGAGCAGCGATTTCCAATGGGAGAAGACCCTGCCCCTCCAAGCTGCTCTGTTGATGTTGCAGAAGAAGTTTAGATCCCTAGTCAAAGCATTCCTGATGCCATTTGACTTTTTGATGTGCAGTCATTCCATCAATATTGGGTCAGGAGATGCCTTGCACGCCAGATACAGGTCACCACTTAGCAGTCTGTAGGATACCAAGTATAGTGACAGGAATTTGAGTCTGTCCATGTAGGACATGTTGTTTAGGTCCTGCATTCTTTTAGTATGATATGTCTGTGGACGTTCCAGCTGGTGTATGTGCCTAGACAGGTACATGCCAAAGGAGGCATTATATCAAGATATAAAGCTGAAAATATGCACTGTATATAAAACAGGGTTACAAATGTAATACATGCAGGCATTTTACAAGGGCACATGGGCATTTTACAAAGTACACATGGTCATGGCACAGAAATAAAAGAGACTATCATCCCTAAACAAGAAAGTATTGCATCATACATGCAAAGATCTTAAAAGGTCAAACAATAACCCCAAGAGTTCTTACATTAGTGCATTACAGAACCTTAGTCTGTCCTTCATGAATATGCAGTCTGCATTGTAGAGGATGTATATATTGACTACAACCAGTAAAAGTAGAATTAAGCAGTGGGTAAATGAGATACAGAAATAAAAGACAGAGAAGATTTAAAAGGCCAAACAAGTGGATGAGGAATGAGGAACAGGAAGATGCATCTGAGAAAAGAAGTTACATAAGTGAGTGTGAAGCCAAAATCTGTGTAGAAGATAAAAAAAAACAGAGTGGATGAAAACAGAAGTAGAGTGACAGAGTAAAATGACAAAGAAATAAAGGTGGAGAGTAAGAAAAGTCTAGACTTATAGGCCAGCAATAACAAGAACGTAATCTCTTCCAAATAGTGTGGTCAGTAAGTTACATGTCCAGTTCCTATAAGGTGCAGTTTAATGGTCTTCCTGAATCTCGACTGCACAATCTTAAAAGCATTAGCTACAGGGACTAGGAACATGGTGCCCTCATGCTTATCCATGACTTGTATAAGTTAGGAATTTGTGGAGTGGATATTCTAGGAAGGGGATTCTATTTTAGTATTTCATGCCCTGAAGGATATTTTCTACACATAGCATGTTACGTGCCAGTGTTAGCTAGGTCCTTGATATAGAAAGATAGAACACTGACTGTGACCCAGTCCAGATGACCTGTATGATCTGGGGAGGGGAAGAAAGGAGTGAATATCCAAACCCAGCTTGTCCATCCTTGTAGAAGGTGGTAACCGATTACTCTGCTGCTGGCTCTTGGTCATGAGCAGGAGGTACAGATGGGCCAGGATACCTGTTCTTAGCAGTTGCATTCAGGCAGGCATCAGAAAGGGTGAGCGTAAGCTAGCTGCATTCAGCTCACATGCAGAAGCATGAACGTACCATGGTGGTGGCACTATGGCCATGTGATGACTTCAGAATGCTGCAAAATCTAACATGTAGGGCTCAATGGTCAGACCGTACAAAGGGCAAAAAATCACACTGAATTGTGCCAGCTGCAGAGGGTTTGGTACCTGTAGTCAGTGAGTTTGCCTGTATAAAGCCAGAATGGTGTAGAAATGAACAGAAAGCCTGAAAGAAAGTGTAGAGTCTTGCTATACAAATGATAGTAGAATGAAACTGTGTGTTTTTTCTCTTTAATTTTTATTACAATTTTCAGAGCACTTTACAAAACAAAATGTTATCAAACGCACAACGAAACTATTTACAATAGTGTCTAAATTAACTATTTCAGATATATTCAGCTACCTTTCAATAAAAGTAAAATTCGGCAAATACACATACACTACTATAAAACTTTAAGTCAATACTTTTCTAATAATTCACTTAACTTTAACCAATTATTGTGGCAGGATGTTTCTCAGTTCTCATTTTGATAGTGACTAATTCATTTTGACTTGTAATATTAGCCATATTTATAAATTCATTAAATGAGGGAGCAGTATTTTTCTTCCAGTTTGTTGTAATAACTTTTCTAGCAATAGTAAAAATACTCCAGAGAAGAGGGTATTGTATTCTAGGTACACCTCCCGGAACTGGAGTATTAAACAAAATTAGTGATTTCATTCATTTAAAATTGTCTATCTAGAAAGCATGTAAAAAGTATTCAAGTTTTCCCAAGGTTTTATTATACTGCAAAGACAATCTGCTGCCAATCAATCTTAAAGCTCTATAGACCACCTGCTGTCAATCAGTTTTCAATTTAGATTTACATCTCCAATATTCAATCTCCTTTTTATGCATGAACTCCATTTTATGAGGAGTAACAAAAGGTCTCTGTATAAATTTCCATGAAAATAATTTCTATTTAAAGGAGACTGCAGAATAATATTAATCTCCAAAGAACTGCAGCTCCTCTTCTTTTTTCTTTGAAATTAGAAATTAGAGCTAAGACTCTGTAGTCTTCAGAATTATGTCTGCCAATGTCTTTATGAATTAAATGTGTTTCTTGCAGAAAGATAACCTGAGATTGAATTAAATTTAAATATTTAAATAAACTTTCTTCTTACAGCCTATATTTAGTCCATTCACATTAATTGAAATGCATTTCAGATTAGGCATATAATGAAGACATAAATAAATTCCTAAAACATTCTGTAACTAAACACTTTCCCTTTAAAAATGTCTTGAATTACATATGCAAATGAATAAATAGAACAAGGCAGCTATAAGTAAATACAATGTAACAACTGACATAGACACCAAATTTAGTATATAACTATCATTTTAAATAACCAATCTTTAAAACAATCCCCTATCATGGAACTAATGTTGTTAATCTGAAGAGAACTCCCATCCAACCTACCCATCAAATTTCTTTTACAAGCAACAAAATGAACCTGCTTTTGCTATCTATAAATGTGAAATAAAGGAAAAGGCACTGTACATTTAGTAACTAATTAACAATTATTAAGTGACATCCATCCAATTTACTTTACTCTGTCGAGTCACTCCTCTCTTTATCCTTTTAGTTTATCATTCTTTTAATTTTTCTCTTGTTTACTTCTTTTTCATCTTAGTTTTTCCTTTTCCATTCCCTCCTTTTTTCTCTTCTCTCTCTCTCCCCCTTTCCCTCTTCCTTCTGTCTGCCCCCATTTATTTTTCCCCTTATCTATCCTCTCATTCCTTCCTCTCTTCATTCACTTCTTCTCTATTTCTTTCTCCTTCTTCACATGTTTTCTTTCTCTTTTCCTCTTATCTTCTTTTCCCTTCCTTATTTAACTTTTATTTATTTATTTTCATTGACATTTTGTTACTGGGAAAGTCTGACTAGGTGGGAGCCCATTTTCAATGACAGCTTGAGGAGTAAAGCTGTAAAGTATTACAAAAACATTTTAGGAACAATCATTTTTACAATCTTTAAAAATAATACTAAAGCATAGTTTAAATAATTATACCAAATCAGACATAATATGAAAACAGTGCTTTAGAACAGATACAAGTTATATAACAATGATTTAATACTTAGAGAATTTTTAACCAGTTTATAGAGAAATTAAAGGTATTTTAATAAAATTCAAATAGGAATTGCAATATGAAGTAAAAGAAAAGCAGGCTTGTGATATATTTAGAGATAAAGAGAGGGGTGAGAAATTGACAGAAGTAAGGAACTGAGTGAATAAATGACATTAAGGAGGTATAAGGTATTCCTTTTCCTGTTCTCCTTCTCTTTTTTCCCTCTTCCCACTCTCCACTCCTCCCTTTTCTCTTCTTTTTTCATTCCCCTCTGTTCCTAACATGTAGTAATTTCTTTGAAAGACCCTCATGTAAAACTTTAAACAAATAACTCATCTATATACATATATACACACATGGTTCCCCTTCACAAGATCAAATATATGGAAGCTCAAAATTCATAATCTCGAGACCAGAATCTTGAACTTCCATTCACTCAAAATTGTGAATGGGAGCCTTAGGTTTAAAAAAAAATAAAAAGTTAACTTACCTTATTGCAGGGGGCCAGGTCCCCCTGTACTCTAGCAGTTTAAATGTGAGTGTTCTGTGACCGCACTATAGCGGAGGAATGGAAAATCTTCCATTTTGCGCTTATGCGTATAGCGCAGAATGGGAGATTTCCCTTTCCTTCACTATAGTGCGACCTCAGCATAGGTATGTTTAAGTAGGGGGTGTGGGGGGTGCAGGAGGGCGAAGCCCCCTGCAAAAACATTTGAAAGTTGTTCATTTTTTTTGTCCCTTTCATATGTTCAAGTTTCTCTAAATTTGAGATTCTGGTTTCGAGTTTATGACTTTCGAGTTTAGAGAAATTCGATCATATGAAGGGGAACCACACACACACACACACACACACATGTACACACATGCACATTTACATGCTTGTAGACAAAAATACATTTATAACAAAAACTGGATGAGTATATGTACTTTTATATTATGAGATAGAAACAAACAGAAGGTTGGTTTACATATTTATAATACTAAAGTCAAGATATGCAAAATAAGTTAAATTGAATGCCCAAATTAAGTATCACAAAATATTAACATGTCTATTAACACTTTATTTTGTTCATTATTCTTTTAGCCATTTCTTTCACTATGTCTCTTCAGTGATATAATGCTCCAATCCATGTCTTCAGTATGATTTAAAATCTTGTTTTTTTTGTTTGGATATATGTAATAGCAGTCTCTAAGGTATCAAATGTTTTGGTCCATCTTGAAGAAAGATTCTTAACTTGGCAGGAAACAATAAAATTTTTTTCATTTTTTATCAGTTCATTTTTTATGGCAAACAAGCCTTTCTTGTTGTTATCACTGAAGATGAGCAATCATTGTCAAATCTTATCATGTTGTCAATTTTAATAGGAGGGTTAGACCATACATGTTTTAATGTTAATTCTTTATCTTGATAGGAACAAAATCTGACAATGATAGATGGTGGAGACTTTTTCTTTCTTGAACAAATGTTTAAGGATCTGTGAACTCTTTCAATCCCAAAAGATAAATCTTCTGATAAGTTTGAAATTTTAGAAAACCATTATATTAAGAAATTTACCATGTTATCTCCTTCTTGTTTTCAGGTAGTCCATAAATGCTGATGTTATTTCTCCTAGATCTGGTTTTAAAATCAATAATTTTGTACACTAATGAGTTATTTTGATTTAAAAGAAATTCACTGTGGATTTCCCCTTCAGTAACTCTTCCATCAATGCCATTAAGTGCTTTTTCCATTCTGGATATCTGATTTTTTTTCTGCTGTTTAACCATATTATTTAACGTCTCAGTCTGTTTGCTGCATTTTTCTTTGAATGTGTCCATTGTGTACCCAGTCTATTTATTTTTAATGATAGGTCTTGAATGTCATTAAGTAAAGACTGCAATTCTTTTTTTGATTTCAAATTACTCATTGTGAATGATTGGATATAACCTTGTTTGTGTGTAATTTTGACAGGAACAGTATAAAATAATACCATTTTTTTAGATGGACTTGTAGGTTTAAAGGTTACATAGGTATATAATAGGCTATTGACCACGTGAGCCCTTACAAGCCTAGCCATGCAACTCAAATGTGACCCATACATTTGATTTACATTTGATTTATAGGAGGCAATTCACTGACGGCCTCTGTCCATCAGAGACATAGGAGCCAGACCAGGGGAGAATTTATCATTATGCATCCATTGGTCCCCGTTGTGCTTAAATAGGGGTAAGGAGAATTTCTGTTTCACATAGATGGGGAGCCTGTTCAAGAGAATGGGAATTCTCTGAGAAACATATATGTCTCTTCAACATGTCCTATTTGTGTTGAAAGCAAAATTTAGGTCTTTTAATCTAGTGTTTCTGATGTTTATTTTGTGGATGTGCAAAAAAATCATCAAAACGGGGTCCAGGGATGCCTTACATGCCAGGCTAAGATCACCACTAAGAAGTCTATATGATGCTGAGTAAAGAGACAGGGCTTTGAGGTGATCAGCATAGGACATTGTGTTTACTCCCTGTGTGAAGAAAATGAAACAATGTCATCTGTGTTGACATGTCTGACATTTATTTAAGTTTGATGACCGGGGAAGTGCACTGGGCCATACAGAGCCCATTTTCAATTGAGGCCTGGGGAGAAAAACACCAAATATTGCAAGTTACATATTACATGATACAAAAGAATAATAAAGATTTGAACAGAACAATTAAAACATTTACAGAAATATAATACATTATTGTAATAAGCTTTTAGTGAGTTAACATTTAAACAGAAGGATACTAGCCTTTTTGGAGATTGGGTAAACTGAAAATTTGCAGAAAAAGACACTTTTATCAAATAAGCTGTTTGTAAGTAAACCTTAAACAAGTAGCTATTATCCCTTTTATGAGGTTAGGTGGATCATTTTGCATGGAGAGAGTACCAGAAAATTGGATTATGGAAAGTATAGTATAGAATGTTAGGGCGAGACTGTTTTAGGTTGAGATGAAGCAATAGAATTGGTAAATGGTAATGTTTTCAGTGCAGGGTAGAAAGAGATGGGGTGGAGAGGGGTTTATGTTGGAGCATGACATGGACATTCCCAACTGGCTGATAGATGAGAGAATAGCTAAGATTGAAATCGGTATGGTTTGAAAGGTTACAAAGGTGTGGGGGAGTTCCACTGCTTGGCTAAGGAGTAGGACAGTAGTAGGCTGCAAGGGGGTCATACTGGTTTGTGGACCTGAAGGAGATTTTGGTTTGTGGATCTGAGTTGGCGGTTAAGTATATAGGGTTTTAAGGATGTAGCGAGAGATGGGAAGTTTGATTTGATGGGCAGCTTGACATGAGATTTGTGTATATATTCTCAAGATTATTATGTATGCCAGCGTGTCTAACTGAGAAATGTAAATACATTTTTAAAAACTGTTGAGTATTTCCTGTTTCTACAAATGTTTAAAGAATCTGGCATTTCTAACTGTGCATGTTTGTGAAGGAGATTCGAAAGTACAAACTGTCTGAGAAGAATCAGCTAATCAGTGCACGATGTCATCGGAATGTTTCTAGTTGCTTAGGTGCTATTCAAACAAATGACTGACAGGAAAAAAAAAACTTTTTCAAACAGCTGACTGTTATTTTTTTTTAAATTAGACAGTTGGGACTGTTAACCCAGAATATAAAAGAGACTGTTGAAGTCAGTTGGTTACAGTTGCAGTTGGTTAACAGATACAGAACTGTGGAGTTGGAAGTCAAATACTCATCCAGATCTGCGAGCAAATTCTTGTTTTGCTATATGTTTTTCAGATTAGATCAGGGATGGTATTCTTTAGATAGATTAGGAAAGTTTAGTTATTTAGAGTTTTTTCTAGATGATGGACTTCTATCCTACAGCTTGATTTTATGTTTCTGGTGATTAAATTCTGATACTTATTGAAATTATGGACTAACATTATTTGCCAAACATTTTATTTATTATTAAATGTGTTTTTCATTACTTTACATTGTCGGTGGAAAATCAGTCAATTCCTTTGAGTTTAGAGATGGTTCATACCTGCTTGATACTCCCCAGGCCACCACAAATGCCTGGCTGCTTATGGTCATAGCTATCATTTATTGCGATATTTAATATTTATTAATTTATTTTTATTTATTTTACATTTGTTGACCGGGCTGGTCTAGCTGGATATATTTCCATTTTCAGTAGAGGCCCAGGGAGAAAAGCTCCACACAGTAAAAACATGAAATACAAACAATGAAACAATGAAGGAATGATAATTGTTACATAGTACATAAACATAGCAGAAATAAAGTATGCATCTTTTTTTTTTTTTTTTTTGTCAACCAGTATGTATCATTGTGATCACCAGTTCAGTTCCTCATAAGAGAAATAAAGAGGAAAATAACAACAAAAAAAAATTAGTATGGTATAGACAAATATGAGCACAGGCAAGGAAGGGTTAGTCTGGTTTTCTGCATGGGCATAACCAGTGTATTTTAAAGTGTGTTTTGAGCTTCTGTTTAAAGAGAGGCAAAGAAGAGAGTGATGCTAGTTCTTTGGGAAGTAGGTTCCAGTCTTTTCCCACAGTGTTAGAAAATAAGGAGTTTCCAGCCAAATTGTTAGTTTTGGTTATGCTAGCTAGAAGCTTGTTAGAGGAGCGTAGTATATCTAGGCTTTTATAGGGGATTATGAGATTGGATAGTATAGGAGTTCTATTAGGTTGATAAAATATCTTGTGGGCCACGGTTAGTTGGGAGATTTTTTGAAGGTTTTGAATTTCTAGCCAGCCCAGCTGCATGAGGTTTAGGCAGTGGTGGGTACGAAAAGGATTACCCGTGGCAAATCTGGCAATGTTGTTATAGGCATGCTCTAGTTTGACAAGGTTATTCTTTTTGAGGTTAGTGTATATGGGAGAGGCATAAAGAAGAGTAGAAATTAAATGGGAGTGTGCAATTTGGGTTTTAGCTGTTGGACTTAAGAAGGATTTGATTCGATATAAGGAACCAATTTTCTTGTTGATAGTTTTAGTGGTGTTATTTATGTGATTATCAAATGTGAGGTTGTTATCAATAGTAATTCCTAACAACTTGGTTGTGCAGTCAGGGTGTATGATAGTATCATTATTGGAAGTGATAGAGAAATCTATTGGGGTGGACTTATTGGTTGGTGTAAAAAGAAGGAGCTTGGTTTTTCTTAGCATTAAGAAGGAGACAACGTTTAGTGAACCAAGTTTCAACTGAATTGAATGCTTTCTGTGTCAGGGAATGTAGTGCAGATGGTGAGCTTGCTGAACAAATTGATGTCGAATCGTCTGCATATTGAATGCAGGTGGCATTTGGGATTGTTACATGCAGGTCATTAATAAAAAGAGAGAAGAGAAGTGGACCTAGAATAGAGCCCTGAGGGACTCCCAGGGTGACAGGTAGAAGAGATGATATATTATCTGCCCAAAGAACTGCTTGTTGTCTATTGGTTAGGTAGGACCTGAACCATTTAATTGCTAAAGAGTCAAGGGCGAAGGATTCAAGAATGTTGATAAGAAGGGCATGGTTAACCATGTCGAAAGCTTTGGAGAGATCAATAAAGAGAGCAGATGAGAGGTTGTTGTTATTGCGATTTCTATTTATAACATCTGTAAAGGATAGCAGGGCTGTCGTGGTACTATGGGATGGCCTAAAACCATGTTGGCATTTAGCTATCATGTTATTTTGAGTTAAATAGTTTAACAGTTAGTGATGAACACATTTTTCTTTAATTTTAGCTAAGGGAGATAAAAGTGCTATTGGCCGATAGTTAGAGTAGTCGTTTGAGTTTCTGCCTTTGTGAAGGGGAATGATATGGGAGATTTTCCAGATGTTAGGAACATTCCCTTCCTTAATGGTTCTATTTATGAGGATGGATATAGGATAAGAAATTACTTTGGCTGCTTTTTGGAGGTATTCAGAAGGTAGCTGGTCAGCAGAAGGGGTACAGGGCTTAAGTTTTTGGATGAGTTTGAAGATAAGAGTGGTAGAGACTGGTTGTATTGAGAAAGCAGGTAGAGTACGAGGTGTGGAATTGGCAAGGTTTGAGCTGTCTAGAGTAAGTTGGCTTGCTAGTGTTTGTATGGTTTCCGTAAAGAAGGAATTAAAGGCATTGGCTGTTTACTGGGGGGTGTTTGGGTCTGCTGGAAGTGGGGCTGGCATCTGAGAGTGCCCTAGGGAAAGGAGTTTATTTATACTAGACCAAAACTTCTGGGGATTATTTTTGTGGTTTTGTTGTAGTTTATAGTAGTAGTTTTTTTTGTCGGATAGTATTGCCTTTTTTGTACTATTTCTCACTTGCTTAAACAGTAGTTGCTCAGAAGTATTTTTGTTAGCTCTCCACTTTGCCCAGGATTTATTTCTAAGTAGGATTTTTTGTTTGGTTTCTTTGGAAAGCCAGGGGGCTGGTTTGGCTTTCATTTTGATGGTCCTTTTGGGTGCATGCTTATCAAGGATAGATAGAAATTTAGAGTTTAGATAGTCAATGGCTTGTTCAAGTGGTAGAATTTTTAAAGGGTTCCGGTCACAAGCATTTAGTTCATTTTGGAATAATGTTGGGTTGAAATGTTTGTTGGTACGTATGATTCTATAAATGGGGGGATTTGAGATATCATTTTTGTGCCTAAGGATATAGGTTAAAGTATGATCACTAATATCGTTGGGTAGAGTTCCAACATTGTACCTTTGTTGTTGTCTATTTATAAGAATCCAGTCTAGTATGCTCTCTTTTTTGTTTGGTTTGTTGATTCTGGTAGTGGAGGTTATAGTTTGACTGAATCCATGAAGGTTGATTAGGGACGACGGATCAGCTTTGATAGTTGTCCAATCAGTGTTAAAATCACCAAGTATAATAGTTTCTTGGGGGTATGTGGAGGACACCTGGCTAAGTATATTCTCTATCATACTAATATTATTACCAGGTGGAAGGTAGATGCAAATGATATATAGGGATTTGTTCTTGTTAGTCTGGAATTTGGTAATAAGTACCTCAGCCTTGCTATTTTTAGGTGGGTCAAATGGTAAAGTGGAGATTTGAAGTTCCTCTTTGAATAAGATTGCAACTTCACCACCCTTACTTTTTATACGGTCTAGCCTAAGTATATTGTAGCCTTGTGGAATGATTTCATTGTCTTTGGTTGTTGGTTTTAACCATGTTTCTGTTAGAAGATGTCAAAGTTATGGGTATCAAGGAGGGCATGGAGATGGGTTATTTTGTTATTAATGCTTTGGATACTCAGGTGTCCTATTAATATTTAATAATTGATCTTCCTTTGGTGTATAGACCTGCATGACTCTGGTGGCAGCAATTACCATTGGGAAGAAGATTACAGGTGGAGATCTGTGTCAGGCTTCCCTTAAGTGTCTGAGTGTGTGAGATTTAAATTTGTTTTGAGTGTGAGTGAATCAGAGTTCTTAGGCTGGAACACATCGCTCTGAAGTGTATAATAAGAGATATTACATTTGGGGTGGAGAGAGGAGTACAGTCCCATCCCAGGAAATACAGTGTGCTCCTCTTAGTCCCGTCCCAGGAAATACAGTGTGCTCCTCTTAGTCCTGTCCCAGGAAATACAGTGTGCTCCTCTTAGTCCCGTCCCAGGAAATACAGTGTGCTCCTCTTAGTCCTGTCCCAGGAAATACAGTGTGCTCCTCTTAGTCACGTCCCAGGAAATACAGTGTGCTCCTCTTAGTCCCGTCCCAGGAAATACAGTGTGCTCCTCTTAGTCACGTCCCAGGAAATACAGTGTGCTCCTCTTAGTCCCATCCCAGGAAATACAGTGTGCTCCTCTTAGTCCCGTCCCAGGAAATACAGTGTGCTCCTCTTAGTCCCGTCCCAGGAAATACAGTGTGCTCCTCTTAGTCCCGCCCCAGGAAATACAGTGTGCTCCTCTTAGTCCCGTCCCAGGAAATACAGTGTGCTCCTCTTGCTCTCTTAAGGGAAATTGTGGAATTTTACTGTTGTGTGCTCTGGTGTTTTTCTGTGGCACTTTCATGATGGAGTCAGTAGTGAGGATTGAGGCTCCTTCATTGCTGACCTGGGTTTAAGTGAGGGACATCACATTATCTAGTGGCAATCCAGTGGGGTGTGTATTCTTTTTGTAAGGAACCTTTGTGGTCAACAATGAGTTTTAAACCATTGCTTTGGCACCAAGCATTTGTCTGCATTAGACTTTCCTGAAGAGTTTTCCCATCTTGGGGGATTAAATGAATGCTCTCAGTTTGCAATTGTCTGCAAACCTGGTTATCCAGACCACTCTGACATTGGCTTTGACATCTAATAAGTAACTGCCAAAGATGAGTGGGCCTAGCACAGAGCCCTGGGGGACTGGCCTCTTTGTGAAGGTGGCCTCACCAACTCTAACCTACTGAGTGAGCCAGCTAGCTCTCCAGCATGTAATAAAGGGTTTTATACCTAGTCTGTAAGTTTGTTGGCAATGCCCAAGTGGGGCATTGTATCAAATGCCTTTGCCAGATCTAGGGAGGCTGGATGCTTTGTTTTCTCCTCATCCATTGCCTTAGTGATCTTTTCAAAGAAGTACATCAAATTCAGTAAGCATAACTTTCCTTTGACAAAGCCAAACTGGGATGTATCCAGTGTCTGAGGGTCTCCTATGTCCTTGTTGATAATTTCCATGATAATTATTTCCATGGCTTTGCAACTAACACTAGTCAAACTAATGGGTCTTTAGTTTCCAGGATCTGTTGAAGGTATTCCCTTATGAAGGGGAGTGAACATCACAGTGATTCAAAAAGCCTGTTTTAAGACGATATTTAAATAATGACTGCAGGGTTCCAGATAAGTCATATTTTAGACTCTTCTGGAGGCATGCTGGCATGTTATCAGGGCCCATTGAGGCCGTGTTCTTGGCTATAGTGACTGCCGCCAGTACATTATCCCTAGTTTGTAGTTATAGGGGTTATGTTTGAGGCTGTTATTGGGGGGACTGTTGGAGATGAGAGGTGTAAAGTTGGAACTGAATGTGTCTGCTCACAGGTTCACTATGTTGCCAGGTTCACTGAATATGGCAACATTAACCATCAGTTCAGAACATTGCTGTGCACGGCCCTTGAGATTGCTGACATTGCTGTAGCAGACTTTATGGTTATTTTTCATCTGGGTGGATATCTTAACCTCAAAGTTGGCCTTGCTGGACCTAATTAGCCCTCTTGTCTATTTACTTTAGTCAGAGTTTTTATCTTTATGGGAATTACCATTCCTGATTTTTGCCATATTTTTTTTCCTTTTGCTGTGTATCCTGTTTAATATGGGATGCCATTAGGGCATTTGGTTTTGGAAATGGTGTCTTCTCATGGTTTGAAGTGGCAATTAATTTTGATAAATCATCACTTAATAACAGGTATACTGCGGTGGTGGTGCTGCAGTAGCGTTGTCGACTCACAGTTAGACATTGCCTGTTCAAATCTCAGTTAGATCGTCTTCTGTGTGGTGGCATGCATGAATGGGCGTTCCTTCATTGAAGGTTGTGATTTAGGCCCGGCAAGCCAGAACATAAAACTCTACTGCCAATCATTAGTGGACCGGAGTTCCGCTGTGGCAACCCCTAACAGGGAAAAGCCGAAAGACACAAACAATCACTTAATAACAGGTAATTTGCCATGGAATAGTTCCTGCTATTAGTTTTAAAGGGATTAAAGATTTGATTTAAATTTTTAAGGAGGCAGCTTTTGGTTGGACCTTACCAGGGAGGATGAGATATTGGGGGAAGAGGCTGCATTCTCCCATGTTTGTGAGCATGAGTTGCAGTATGTTGAAGCCTCTTGTGGGTGTATTCACTATTTGGCCAAAGGTGTTTGTATCAAAAATCTCTGTGCCTGTAGATCTGAGGCCATAAAGGATTCCCAGTCTATAAAGGGGAAAGTCTAAGAGGAGTAGGATGTTATGTTGGATGGTGAGTGTCTCCAGTAAGTCCAGCTATTCATTGTGAGCTTTTTGGGACACAGAGGGTGACCTATAGCTGGCTAGGATATGGTAGGGGATTTTTGTCTATGGTGATATGCACATGGATGAACCACAGCACGTCATCCTATTTGACCACCCTAGAGGTGTGCTTGCTATTGATGTGTATTGAGACACCTCCACATTTATCCCTTGCCTGTGCAGCTGCTAGTCTAAAAGTATAGAAGGCATGAAACCTTGCACTTCTAGGGTGCTCTCTTTTGCATTAAATCATGTCTCAGTAACTGCACATATATCTATAATCTTGAGTGTGATGAAAGCTAGGAGAGATTGCAGTTTTTTTAGTCAGGTTCCTGGCATTGAGCAGTAATACCTTGAGGTACTGTTGAATTGATTTTGTTATGTCAGTAAGTTTGTCAATTTGGCATTGTCTAAAAAGGCACGATGGGGGGGATACCATTTTGCCAGTACTCAAAAGTCTAGAGTGGAAAGGTACAGACCATCCTTGGCAAAGCAATATGAGTGGTGACCATGTCCTTCAAGCTGACAAATATTGGATTCCCTTAAAAAAACACCAGAAAAACAAGCAGTTGTTGAAATAAGTCATTTTTGCTCATATTGTGGCATCCTAAGAGATGGTAATAAGCTGTTCGGTGGTAGGCATGATCCAGCATGGGAAACATAATCTGAAAGCTCCGTAATGTCACTCTTCATATAGTCCAGGTAGGTACATCTCCAGTCATTTACATCTACAAGGACTGTGATGAAATGATATTGGTAACTATGATGTAATGACTTGAGTGCATGTATAACATGGCTGATTCAGGCTCCAGATAAGCAACTAGCAGTTAGCTTCTCCTTGTTCAGCCTGGTTAGAGGAACATCAGTACCTCTTATAATGGAGTCCCCTATAATGAACCATTATCTTCTCCTTGTTCAGCCTGGTTAGAGGGACATCAGTACCTCTTATAATGGAGTCCCCTGTGATGAACCATTATCTTCTCCTTGTTCAGCCTGGCTAGAGGGACATCAGCACCTCTTATAATGGAGTCCCCTATGATGAACCATTATCTTCTCCTTGTTCAGCCTGGTTAGAGGGACATCAGTACCTCTTATAATGGAGTTCCCTATGATGAACCATTATCTTCTCCTGGTTCAGCCTGGTTAGATGGAGATTAGTACCTCTTAAAATTGAGTTCCCCATGATGAACCATTGTCTTCTCCTTGTTCAGCCTGGATAGAGGGACATCTGTACCTCTTATAATGGAGTTTCCCTATGATGAACCATTATCATCTCATTGATCAGTCTGGTTAGAGGGACATCAGTACCTATTATAATGGAATCCCCTCTAATGAATCATTATCTTCTACTTGTTCAGCCTCATTAGAGGGACTCTTATAATGGAGTCCCCTATGATGACCCATTAGCTTCTCCTTGTTCAGCCTGGTTAGAGGAACATCAGTACCTCTTATAATGGAGTCCCCTATGATGAACCATTATCTTCTCCTTGTTCAGCCTGGTTAGAGGGGCATCAATACCTCTTATAATGGAGTCCCCTATGATGAAGCATTATCTTCACCTTGATCAGCCTGGTTAGAAGGACATCAGTACCTCTTATAATGGAGTGACCTATGATGAACCATTATCTTCTCCTTGTTCAGCCTGATTAGAGGGACATCAGTACCTCTTATAATGGAGTCCCCTAAGATGAACCATCTCCTTGTTCAGCCTGGTTAGAGGGACATCAGTACCTCTTATAATGGAGTCCCCTATGATAAACCATTATCTTCTCCTTGTTCAGCCTGGTTAGTGGGACATTTGTACCTCTTATAATGGAGTCCCCTATGATGAACCATTATCTTCTCCTTGTTTAGCCTGGTTAGAGGGACATCAGTACCTCTTATAATGGAGTCCCCTACGATTAACCATTATCTTCTCCTTGTTCAGCCTGGTTAGAGGGACATCAGTACCTCTTATAATGGAGTCCCCTATGATGAATCATTATCTTCTCATTGTTCAGCCTAGTTAGAGGGACATCAATACCTCTTATAATGGATTCCCCTATGATAAAAGTATAGTTTTAACTCTTGTAGGTTACACACTCAAGTGTGCTAGCCTGTCTAAAGCATTTAAAGTGTTTTTGTGAAATTCGCTGTACTTTCTGTAAAAAGAAGAAAAAAAACAAAAAAAATATTCTTTTACTTGGATAGGAGGAAGTTTCTCTGTTCAGCAGTGAGAGTGGGGTGCTTTGAGCAGCCTATCTGTCCATGAAGGAGTGGTCTCAGCCCAGCAACTAGTAGTTTATTGGCTGTTTTGGGCTAATTGCTATCTCTTTCATCTCCCTGCCTTAAAACCCGCACTTGCACGGTTTTGCACCTGTTTTCAACTCAGCTAAGCTCCTTGTGTTGTCCTGCAGAGTACGACAAGTAGCAGAGAGATGAAGAGAGACTTTCAACTGATTTAAGTATTTTTTCTGTATTTTTTTCCTGCGACTGCCAGTTTTCGCCTAAAACGCGATCTACTAGCATTTCTGTACTCTAAAAAGCTATTTACTGCTGAAATACCTGCTTTTCTGCTGTTTTGCACTTTTAAAGTCATTTAAAGTCGTTTTTTAAGCTGAAAGTATCTGTTTAACTGTTGTAGGCTACACACTCAAGTGTGCTAGCCTGTCTAAAGCATTTAAAGTGTTTCTGTGTAACTCACTGTACTTTCTGTAAAAAAAAGAGAAAAAACACAAATAAATATTCTTTTTCCCGCCTTTTCTAAGCTAGTCTAGTCCAGTTTTCAGGTTCTGCTGAATTAAGGGCTGTGGTACAAGTTCCTGTGTTGCCAATATCCTTACTTGGATAGGAGGAAGTTTCTCTGTTCATCAGTGAGAGTTGGGAGCTTTGAGCAGCCTATCTGTCCCAGGAGGAGTGTTCTCAGCCCAGCAACTAGTAGTTTATTGGCCGTTTTGGGCTAATTTCTATCTCTTTCATCTCCCTGCCTTAAAACCCGCATTTGCACAGTTTAGTACCTATATTCAACTCAGCTAAGCTCCTCCTGGTGTCCTGCAGAGTACTACAAGCAGCAGAGAGACAAAGAGAGACCTTCAACTGATTTAAGTATTTTTTCTGCATTTTTTTCCTGCAACTGCTAGTTTTCACCTAAAACGTGATCTACTAGCATTTCCGTACTCTAAAAAGCTTTTACTGCTGAAATGCTTGCTGTTTTGTTGTTTTGCACTTTTAAAGTCATTTAAAGTCATTTTTTTGTGTTGAAAGTATCTGTTTAACTGTTGTAGGCTACACACTCAAGTGTGCTAGCCTGTCTAAACCATTTAAAGTATTTCTGTGTAATTCATTGTACTTTCTGTAAATAAAAAGGAAAAAAAACAAAAAAAATTCTCTTTCCCGCCTTTTCTAAGCTGGTCTAATCCAGTCTTCAGGTTCTGCTGAATTCAGGGCTATGGTACAAGTTCCTGTGTTGCCCATATCCTTACTTGGATAGGAGGACATTTCTCTGTTCATCAGTGAGAGTGGGGAGCTTTGAGCAGCCTATCTGTCCCTGGAGGAGTGGTCTCAGCCCAGCAACTAGTAGTTTATTGGCAGTTTTGGGATAATATCTATCTCTTTCCTCTCCCTGCCTTAAAACCCGCATTTGCGAGGTGTTTCACCTGTATTCAACTCAGCTAAGCTCCGCGTGGTGTCCTGCAGAGTACTACAACCAGCAGAGAGACAAAGAGAGACTTTCAACTGATTTAAGTATTTTTTCCGCATCTTTTTCCTGCTACTGCTAGTTTTTGCCTAAAATGCGATCTACTAGCATTTCTGTACTCTAAATAGCTATTTACTGCTGAAATACCTGCTTTTTTGCTGTTTTGCACTTTTAAAGTTGTTTAAAGACTTTTTTTGTGTTGAAAGTAAAGTATCTGTTTAACTGTTGAAGGCTACACACTCAAGTGCACTAGCCTGTCTAAAGCATTTAAAGTGTTTTTGTGTAATTCACTGTACTTTCTGTAAAAAGAAAAAAAAAAAAAAAAAATATTCTTTTTCCCACCTTTTCTAAGCTAGTCTAGTCCAGTTTTCAGGTTCTGCTGAATTCAGGGCTGTGGTACAAGTTCCTGTGTTGCCTATATCCTTACTTGGATAGGAGGAAGTTTATCTGTTCATCAGTGAGAGTGGGGAGCTTTGAGCAGCCTATCTGTCCTTGGAGGAGTGGTCTCAGCCCAGCAACTAGTAGTTTATTGGCCGTTTTGGGCTAATTTCTATCTCTTTCATCTCCCTGCCTTAAAACCCGCATTTGCACTGTTTTGCGCCTGTATTCAACTCAGCTAAGCTCTTCGCGGTGTCCTGCAGAGCACTACAAGCAGCAGAGAGACAAAGAGATACTTTCAACTGATTTAAGTATTTTTTCCGCGTTTTTTTTGTGCGACTGCTAGTTTTCGCCTAAAACGTGATCCACTAGCATTTCTGTACTCTAAAAAGCTATTTACTGCTGAAATACCTGCTTTTTTGCTGTTTTGCACTTTTAAAGTCATTTTTTGTGTTGAAAGTATTTGTTTAACTGTTTTAGGCTACACACTCAAGTGTGCTAGCCCGTTTAAAGCATTTAAAGTGTTTCTGTGTAATTCACTGTACTTTCTGTAAGAAAAAGAAAAAAAACAAAAAAAAAATATTTTTTCTGCCTTTTCTAAGCTAGTCTAGTCCAGTTTTCAGGTTGTGCTGAATTCAGGGCTGTGGTAGAAGCTCCTGTGTTGCCCATATCCTTACTTGGATAGGAGGAAGTTTCTCTGTTCACCAGTGAGAGTGGGGAGCTTTGAGCAGGCTATCTGTCCCTGGAGGAGTGGTCTCAGCCCAGCAACTAGTAGTTTATTGGCCGTTTTGGGGGCTAATTTCTCTATTTTATCTCCCTGCCTTAAAACCCACATTTGCGCCTGTATTCAACTCAGCTAAGCTCCTCGTGGTGTCCTGCAGAGTACTACAAGCAGCAGAGAGAAAAGAGAGACTTTCAACTGATTTAAGTATTTTTTCTGCATATTTTTCCTGCGACTGCTAGTTTTCACCTAAAATGCGATCTACTAGCATTACTGTACTCTAAATAGCTATTTACTGCTGAAATACCTGCTTTTTTGCTGTTTTGCACTTTTAAAGTCATTTAAAGACTTTTTTTGTGTTGAAAGTATCTGTTCAACTGTTGAAGGCTACACACTCAAGTGCACTAGCCTGTCTAAAGCATTTAAAGTGTTTTTGTGTAATTCACTGTACTTTCTGTAAAAAATTATTTTTCCCGCCTTTTCTAAGCTAGTCTAGTCCAGTTTTCAGGTTCTGCTGAATTCAGGGCTGTGGTACAAGTTCCTGTGTTGCCCATATCCTTACTTGGATAGGAGGAACTTTCTCTGTTTATCAGTGAGAGTGGGGAGCTTTGAGCAGACTATCTGTCCCTGGAGGAGTGATCTCAGCCCAGCAACTAGTAGTTTATTGGCTGTTTTGGGCTAATTTCTATCTCTTTCATCTCCCTGCCTTAAAACCCGCATTTGTGTGGTTTTGCACCTGTATTCAACTCTGCTAACCTCCTCCTGGTGTCCTGCAGAGTACAGCAAGCAGCAGAGAGACAAAGAGAGACTTTCAACTGATTTAAGTATTTTTTCAGCATTTTTTTTCCTGTGACTGCTAGTTTTCGCCTAAGACTCGATCTACTAGCATTTCTGTACTCTAAAAAGCTATTTACTGCTGAAATACCTGCTTTTTTGCTGTTTTGCACATTTAAAGTGGTTTAAAGTCTTTTTTGTGTTGAAAGGATCTGTTTAACTGTTTAGGCTACACACTCAAGTGCACTAGCCTGTCTAAAGCATTTGAAGTGTTTCTGTGTAATTCACTGTACTTTCTGTAAAAAAAAGAAAAAAAACAAAAAATATTATTTTTCCTGCATTTTCTAAGCTAGTCTAGTCCAGTTTTCAAGTTGTGCTGAATTCAGGGCTGTGGTACAAGTTCCTGTGTTGCCCATATCCTTACTTGGATAGGAAGAGGTTTCTCTGTTCACCACTGAGAGTAGGGAGCTTTGAGCAGCCTATCTGTCCCTGGAGGAGTGATCTCAGCCCAGCAACTAGTAGTTTATTGGCTGTTTTGGGCTAATTTCTATCTCTTTCATCTCCCTGCCTTAAAACCTGCATTTGCACAGTTTTGCACCTATTCAACTCAGCTAAGCTCCTCGTGGTGTCCTGCAGAGCATTACAAGCAGCAGAGAGACAAAGAGATACTTTCAACTGATTTAAGTTTTTTTTTTTTTTGCATTTTTTTCCTGTGACTTCTAGTTTTCACCTAAAACATAATCTACTAGCATTTATGTACTCTAAAATGCTATTAACTGCTGAAATACCTGCTTTTTTGCTGTTTTGCACTTTTAAAGTCATTTAAAGTCATTTTTTGTGTTGAAAGTATCTGTTTAACGGTTGTCGGCTACACAATCAAGTGTGCTAGCCTGTCTAAAGCATTTAAAGTGTTTCTGTGTAATTCACTGTACTTTCTGTAAAAAAAGAAAAAAAACAAAAATATATTTTTTTTCCTGCCTTTTCTAAGCTAGTCTAGTCCAGTTTTCAGGTTCTGCTGAATTCAGGGCTGTGGTACAAGTTCCTGTGTTACCCATATCCTTACTTGGATAGGAGGAGGTTTCTCTGTTCACCAGTGAGAGTGTGGAGCATAGAGTAGCCTATGGGTCCCTGGGGGAGTGGTCTCAGCCTAGCAACTAGTAGTTTATTGGCTGTTTTGGGATACTTTCTATCTCTTTCCTCTCCCTGCCTTAAAACCTGCATTTGCGCAGTTTTGCACCTGTATTCAACTCAGCTAAGCTCCTCATGGTGTCCTACAAAGCACTACAAGCAGCAGAGAGCCAAAGAGAGACTTTCAACTGATTTAAGTATTTTTTCTGCATTTTTTTCCTGCGATGCTAGTTTTCGCCTAAAACGCAATCTACTAGCATTTCTGTACTCTAAAAAGCTATTTACTGCTGAAATACCTGCTTTTTTGCTGTTTTGCACTTTTAAAGTTGTTTAAAGTCTTTTTTTGTGTTGAAAGTATCTGTTTAATTGTTGTAGACTACACACTCAAGTGCACTAGCCTGTCTAAAGCATTTAAAGTGTTTCTGTGTAATTCACTGTACTTTCGGAGAAAAAAGAAAAAAAACAAAAACATTTTCTTTTTCCCGCCTTAGTCTAGTCCAGTTTTCAGGTTCTGCTGAATTCAGGGCTGTGGTACAAGTTCCTGTGTTGCCCACATCCTTACTTAGACAGGAAGTTTCTCTGTTCACCAGTGAGAGTGGGGAGCTTTGAACAGCCTATCTGTCCCTGGAGGAGTGGTCTCAGCCTAGCAACTAGTAGTTTATTGGCCGTTTTGGGCTAATTTCTATCTCTTTCATCTCCCTGTCTTAAAACCCACATTTGCACGGTTTTGCGCCTGTATTCAACTCAGCTAATCTCCTCATGGTGTCCTACAGAGTACTACAAGCAGCAGAGAGACAAAGAGAGACTTTCAACTGATCTAAGTATTTTTTCTGCATTTTTTTCCTGCGACTGCTAGTTTTCGCCTAAAACGCGATCTACTAGCATTTCTGTACTCTAAAAAGCTATTTACTTCTGAAATATCTGCTTTTTTGCTGTTTTGCACTTTTAAAGTTGTTTAAAGTGTTTTTTTGTGTTGAAAGTATCTGTTTAACTGTTGTAGGCTACATACTCAAGTGCGCTAGCCTGTCTAAAGCATTTAAAGTGTTTCTGTGTAATTCATTGTACTTTCTGTAAAAAAAAGAAAAAAAACACAAAAATATTCTTTTTACCGCCTTTTCTAGGCTAGTCTAGTCCAGTTTTCAAGTTGTGCTGAATTCAGGGCTGTGGTACATGTTCCTGCATTGCCCATATCCTTACTTGGATAGGAGGAAGTTTCTCTGTTCACCAGTGAGAGTGGGGAGCTTTGAGCAGCTTATCTGTCCCTGGAGGAGTGGTCTCAGCCCAGCAACTAGTAGCTTATTTTCCGTTTTGGGCTAATATCTCTCTCTTTCCTCTCCCTGCCTTAAAACCCGCATTTGCGTGGTTTTGTGCATCACGCACCTCCGCTCAGTGCTGGTTAGCTAAGGTTAAACTATTCCCGGCTCCACAGAGTCTGCTCTTCAAATTTTCCCTGGAACAGGTCAAACTTTTAACTTAAGCACTCAAACCAGTTCTTTTTAAGTCAAGCACTTGCCCAAATCTACTAGTAAGTACCAAGAAATGCTAGCACTACCCCCTACACTATACAGAAGTACAGGACTCTCTATTCATCCCTAACCAGGCAATCAGTATAACTTCACTTTATCTGTGCAGGCATGTCCAAAGGGCAGTTTCAGGTGTACTCTCCAGTCCAGCTGGTGAATCTGGGCATCTTGAGGCAATGCTACAATTGCCTCATGTACACAGACAACCCTCTCCTCCTTCCAACAAACACAAATATATGCGAGAGATGCAACTTTACAGCCAGACTGGAGGCAAAGCTCTCTCAACCCAAGACTGCAACAGTCAGTCATGAGGAGAAGGAAAACACTTGCACCACACTACCAGTCTCACATAGACCAATCATTTCTGCACCAGTCAATAACATACACAAAAAAACAAAAACATACTTAAAGGCTTTAAATAGAAATCTGCCAAAGCAGCATAGACCTCCAAAGCAGACATCCAAACAACCTCCATGCCCCAACAACAAGAACATATCACATACTTCACAAAGTCAGTGTGCCACGCAACCACAGCCCTTAAGGCTAACAAAGTCAGTGTGCCACACAACCACAGCCCTTAAGGCTAAACAACACACCCAATACACTAGTAATAGGTGACTTTATTGTCAGGCACACTGACGTCCCACTCCTTAGACTGAACAAGGAGAAGGTCATGGTAAGCTGCCTGTTGGGCGCCAGGATCCGCCACATAACACATGCACTCGGGTCACTCCACAACAAGTATAAATATGACTCTGTCATTGTCCATGTTGGTGTGAACGACCTGAGACGTACCTCCCTGGACTACATGAAAAGAGACATAGAGGAGCTCTCAGATCATGTAGCCCAGGCCGGTATGACCTTGACCCTGAGTAGCATCTTGCCCTCACCAAGAATGATGCCACAGTATAAAGATAAAATGATCAATTTTAGCAATTGGCTAAGCTTTTGGTGTCATTCAAAGGGGATCCAGTGTTTGTCAGCCTGGGATGACATGCTTGACAAGCCTCGCTGCTTCACCAGAGATGGCTTGCGCCTGTCGCCCTTGGGCTTTCGAATATTGGCCAAGGCTCTTGCCGCCCCCATAGTGCCTTTTTTAGGCAAGGTTCAAAAGACAAACCCACCTCCATAAACAACACAAGCAACCAAAAACTGAGGGTAATGCTACTCAATGCCAGAAGTCTAAACCTCAAAATGCATGCACTCAAGGTGCTCCTCAGTAATGAGGGAATTGATATATGTGCAGTAACAGAAACCTGGTTCAAGGCTCCAGAGAGCACCCCAGCACTACCAGGCTACAACTCTTACCATACCTTTTGGCCCCAAAACCCAGACCGAAATACAAAAGAAGGGGGTGTATCCATTTTCATCAAGGATTCCCACACCTCCAGGCTAGCAGCACAGCACGAGGCCTTAGAGACCATCCATGTGCAACTAACAGTGGGCAAAACTGCTTTTCAGTTTGTAGCCTGCTATAGGTCACCCACCTTGTCTCAGGACTCCCACTCAGCATTCTTGAGAACACTGGAAAATATGAAGATCCTACCCAACACCATGATATTGGGTGATTTCAACTACCCTAACATAGGCTGGGAAAATTACTCAAGTACAAACTCCTTTGCCCAACGTTTCCTAGAGTGTATAAACTCAAACGCCCTGGAACAACTGATTACCACTCCCACGAGAGGTGACAACATATTGGACTTGATCATCACCAACATGGGAGATCAATGTTCCACACCAGAGGTAAACCCGTCACTGGTAAGATCAGACCATAAACTAATCATACTAGGCATCCACATCCCGACTCCACCCCCAGTAAATGAAAGTACTGTAAAAAACTTTTCAAAAGCAAACTTCACACTTCTCAGGACCGAGGTGGAAAGTTTCAAAGCCCCATTGCTAGGAGAAAATGCAGCCCAAACCACAGAATCCTTTTCAAAAGCTTTCTATGTGCATCTACAGGAAGGCATGGATCGAGCCATCCCAAGCAAAACAAAGACTCACTCCTCCAAAATGAGGAAACCAGTCTGGTGGACCCCGGCCATAAATAAGCTCTACAACAGAAGGAGGCAACTATTACAGGATAGAGCAAAATCCCAAAAAGGGAAAGCATCCCTAATCAGTACCAGCAAGAAGCTACGATATCTCATAAAATCATCCAAAGCCAACTTCGAAAGAAAAATTGCCAAAGACACTAAAGATAATCACAAAGTCTTCTTTAGCTATATCAAGAACCTAAGTGGAAACTCCCATATATGCTCTGAGTTAGTGCAAAATGACAAAAAATACACTGAACCAACTGACATAGCCAACATCCTGGCTGACAGGTTCAGTGCAAACTTTAAACCCCCCTCACCCCCAAAAGGGCCCGTGTCCATTCCAGAAGATTGTAGAGACCCAGACATCACAGACACACAGGTGAAAACAGCCCTCTCCAAATAAAAAAACACAGCATCAATGGGACCGGATAGTATCCCAGGCTGCGTCTTACACAAGCTCCAAAATGAACTAACCCCTCACCTAAACTCTGTTCAAACTCAGCCTCACCACAGGCTATGTACCCAAAGAATGGCGTAGAGCAACAGTTATCCTGCTCCACAAAGGTGGTCCCACAACAGACCCCGGGAACTATTACCCTATAAGTCTGACTAGGTTGGTCTGCAAAGCCATGGAGTGCATCATCATGGAACTCATTAACAGAGACATTGGGAACCTCCAGACACTGGACCCTACCCAATTCGGCTTTGTTAAAGACAGATCCTGCCTCCTAAACCCGGTCGACTTCTTTGAAACTGTTACCAAGGCCATAGATGAAGGAAAGGTAGTCCACACAGCCTACCTGGACCTTGCAATAGCCTTTGACTCCATTCCCCACTCAGGCATTATAGATAAGCTCACCAGCTTGAACATTAACCCCTATGTCATGAGATGGGTTGCAAACTGGCTCATGGATAGAACTCACATGGTCAGAGTTGCAGGTGCTATGTCCGACTCCAAACCGGTTACAAGTGGCATCCCACAGGGCTCAGTCCAGGGACCCCTCCTGTTCAGTATATACTTCTCTGAGATACAGGCAAGCATGGGAGGACTGTGGCTGACCAAGTTTGCAGATGACTGCAAACTGGGGGCCATAATCAACTCCGCGGCTGACACTGACACCGTCCAGAAAAGTCTCACAGAGAGGAATACCTGGTGTCAGAATCATGGCCTTAAGCTAAATGCCAAAAAGTGCATAGTCATCCCCTTTGGTAAGAACAAAGTGCACACAAACTGCCACATAGGAGGTAGTCCACTAAGTTCGGAAGATGTAATTAGGGACTTAGGGACCCAAGTAGATAGCAACCTCTCCTTTGACATTGCCAAAGTGGTTAGAAAATCCTTCTATGTAGCCCACCTAATCACAAAAAGGTTTGCATCTAGATCAAAAGAGGTTATTGTGCCCCTCTACTCATCACTCATCAGGCCCATAATAGAGTACAATGCCCCATTTGGAATGTACCTTGCTCGACACCTGTAACTGCTGGAAAGACCCCAAAGGTACCTCAACAAGAGGATCATGGGCCTCAAACCAATGCCCTATACATCCCGGCTAAAGTAACTCCAGCTGTACTTGGCTGCTTACCACCTTCTCAAAGGAGACCTCTGCCTTACGTATAAGGCCATGTCTGACCCTGAATTAATGGACATGCTCCACCTAAAGAAAACCAAATCTCTTAGAGCCACACACTCTAGGGATGTAAACCTCAGCACAACAATTAATAGGACATGCTGGATGGACAGACTCCTGTCCCAGAGACTTCCCTCACTCTGGAATAGAATCCCTATCTATGTTAGGCAAAGCCCCTCACTGACTCTCTTCAAGAGAAATCTTGACGTGTGGATGGGAAATCATAAATTTACACCTGGGATTACATCAGTGGCACTGCTGGATAGAGGCCCAGGAAACTAATCTAAAAGGGAGGCGAAAGCCAAAACATTCTGGCTAGGCTTAAAAATGCCCTTGGGCAGATAGCCTAGTACCTACCAATGAACCTATGAACCATTATCTTCTCCTTGTTCAGCCTGGTTAGAGGGACATCAGTACCTCTTATAATGAAGTCCCCTATGATGAACCATTATCTTCTCCTTGTTCAGTCTGGATAGAGAGACATCAGTACCTCCTGTAATGCAGACCCCTATGATGAGCCATTATATTCTCCTTGTTCAGCCTGGTTAGAGGGACATCAGTACCTCTTATAATGGAGTCCCCTATGATGAGCCATTATCTTCTCCTTGTTCAGCCTGGGTAGAGGGAAATCTGTACCTCTTATAATGGAGTCCCCTATGATGAACTATTATCTTCTCCTTGTTCAGCCTGGTTAGAGGGACATCAGTACCTCTTATAATGGAGTCCGCTATGATGAACCATTATCTTCTCCTTGTTCAGCCTGGTTAGAGGGACATCAGTACCTCTTATAATGGAGTCCCCTATGATGAATCATTATCTTCCCCTTGTTCAGCCTGGTTAGAGGGACATCAGTACCTCTTATAATGGAGTCCCCTATGATGAACCATTATCTTATCCTTGTTCAGTCTGGTTAGTGGGACATCTGTACCTCTTATAATTGAGTTCTCTATGATGAACCATAATCTTCTCCTTGTTCAGCCTGGTTAGAGGGACATCATCACCTCTTATAATGGAGTCCCCTATGATGAACCATTATCTTCTCCTTGTTCAGTCTGGTTAGAGGGACATCAGTACTACTTATAATGGAGTACCATATGATGAATCATTATCTTCACCTTGTTCAGCCTGGATAGAGGGACATCAGTACCTCTTATAATGGAGTCCCCTATAATGAACCATTATCTTCCCCTTGTTCAGTCTGGGTAGAGGGACATCAGTACCTCTTATAATGGAGTCCCCTATGATGAACCATTATCTTCTCCTTGCTCAGCCTGGTTAGAGGGACATCAGTACCTCTTATAATGGAGTCCCCTATAATGAACCATTATCTTCTCCTTGTTCAGTCTGGGTAGAGGGACATCAGTACCTCTCATAATGGAGTCCCCTATAATGAACCATTATCTTCTCCTTGTTCAGTCTGGGTAGAGGGACATCAGTACCTCTTATAATGGAGTCCCCTGTGATGAATCATTATCTTCACCTTGTTCAGCCTGGATAGAGGGACATCAGTACCTCTTATAATGGAGTCCCCTATAATGAACCATTATCTTCTCCTTGTTCAGTCTGGGTAGAGGGACATCAGTACCTCTTATAATGGAGTCCCCTATGATGAACCATTATCTTCTCCTTGTTCAACCTGGTTAGAGGGACATCATTACCTCTTATAATGGAATCCTCTATGATGAACCGTTATCTTCTCCTTGTTCAGCCTGGTTAGAGGGACATCAGTACATCTTATAATGGAATCCCCTATGACGAACCATTATCTTATCCTTGTTCAGCCTGGTTAGAGGGACATCAGTACCTCTTATAATGGAGTCCCCTATGATGAACCATTATCTTCTTCTTGTTCAGCCTGGTTAGAGGGACATCAGTAACTCTTATAATGGAGTCCGCTATGATGAACCATTATCTTCACCTGCATTTCAATTTTAGACACTCTCAACTTTATATCATTGAGATTCTGTTTGAAATCTACTTCCAAGGATTTGCTTGTTAAATAGAGTTGTATAATATTAGAGCATATTTTAATGAGCACTCTTCCATTGCACTTAATAAGCACCTTCAGCCAACTCAAGGTGCACTGTAAGGAAATCTCTTTCCATTCTGCAAAGAGGTCTGAATCCTCATCAGAGAATTCATAAGCAGGTAAACAATCCACTCTGAGCCCCCTTGGAGTGATGTTGGAACTGACATACTTTTCCAACAGCCTCAGATCATAGAAAACAGTCACTTCTTTCACCATTAATTTTTCTAACTCCTCAAACTTCGTGGAACAATCAATACTGCCACATACCCACGGGTCATTGGAGGCAAACCTTTATTCTTTATCCTTCCAAATAGAAGTTAAGTCAAATAAATGCAAGTTGTTCCTTACAACCACCGGTGGTTCCACTGCTCCGTTACTGGACATTATAATCCCCAAAAAACACCAAAACTGCCGAAAACAGCCACTAAGAACCAAATACACTCCACAGCAATGGAAATAACAGCACAGACTGAGAATAAATACAATTTTATTGTGATTCTGGTACCTCGGCCTTCGCCTTCAAATGGAATAGTTTACATACTCAGAAATAAGCCTATAAGAACCACCTTGAATTTTATTAATTGAAATCAATTAACATTTTTTCAAAAATTTAAAGCCACATTTACAAAACTTCTACTAAACACTTTTAACTATATTTATTACATGTTAAATACTTTTACATTAAATAGTACATAACACAATAATTCCCATTAAACATCCACCAATATTATTCATATTTCCAAATTCATACCATTAGGATAGAGCCTTTTTAGAGGAACATCAGTACCTCTTATAATGGAGTCCCCTATGATGAACCATTATCTTCTCCTTGTTTAGCCTGGTTAGAGGGACATCAGTACCTCTTATAAATGTGTCCCGTATGATGAACCATTATCTTCTCCTTGTTCACCCTGGTTAGAGAGACATCAGTACCTCTTATAATGGAGTCCCCTATGATGAACCATTATCTTCTCCTTGTTCAGCCTGGCTAGAGGGACATCAGTACCTCTTATAATGGAGTCCCCTATGATGAACCATTATCTTCTCCTTGTTCAGCCTGGCTAGAGGGACATCAGTACCTCTTATAATGGAGTCCCCTATGATGAATCATTATCTTCTCCTTGTTCAGCCTTGCTAGAGGGACATCTGTCCCTCTTATAATGAAGTCCCCTATGATGAACCATTGTCTTCTCCTTATTCAGCCTAGTTTGAGGGACATCAGTACTTCTTATAATTGAGTCCCCAAATGATGAACCATTATCTTCTCCTTGTTCAGCCTGGTTAGAGGGACATCGGTACCTCTTATAATGGAGCCCCTTATGATGAACCATTATCTTCTCGTTGTTCAGTCTGGTTAGAGGGGCATCAGTACCTCTTTTAATGGAGTCCCCTATGACAATCCATTATCTTCTCCTTGTCCAGCCTGGTTAAAGGGACATCCGTACCTCTTATAATGGAGTCCCCTATGACAATCCATTATCTTATCCTTGTCCAGCCTGGTTAGAGGGACATCAGTACCTCTTATAATGAAGTCTCCTATGATGACCCATTAGCTTCTCCTTGTTCAGTCTGGTTAGAGGGACATCTGTACCTCTTATAATGGAGTTCCCTATGATGAACCATTATCTTCTCCTTGTTCAGCCTGGTTAGAGGGTCATCAGTACCTCTTATAATGGAGTCCCCTATAATGAACCATTATCTTCCCCTTGTTCAGCCTGGTTATATAGACATCAGTACCTCTTATAATGGAGTCCCCTATGATGAACCATTATATTCTCCTTGTTCAGCCTGGTTAGAGGGTCATCAGTACCTCTTATAATGGAGTCCCCTATGATGAACCAGTATCTTCTCCTTGTTCAGCCTGGTTAGTGGGACATCAGTATTTCTTATAATGGAGTCCCCTATGATGAACCATTATCTTCTCCTTGTTCAGCCTGGTTAGAGGGACATCAGTACCTCTTATAATGGAGTCCCCTATGATGAACCATTATTTTCTCCTTGTTCAGTCTGGTTAGAGAGACATCAGTACTTCGTATAATGGAGTCCACTACAATGAACCATTATCTTCTCCTTGTTCAGCCTGGTTAGAGGGACATCAGTACCTCTTATAATGGAGTCCCCTATGATGAACCATTATTTTCTCCTTGTTCAGTCTGGTTAGAGAGACATCAGTACTTCGTATAATGGAGTCCACTACAATGAACCATTATCTTCTCCTTGTTCAGCCTGGTTAGAGGGACATCAGTACCCCTTATAATGGAGTCCCCTGTGATGAACCATTATCTTCTCCTTGTTCAGCCTGGTTAGAGGGACATCTGCCCCTCTTATAATGGAGTCCACTACAATGAACCATTATCTTCTCCTTGTTCAGCCTGGTTAGAGGGACATTTGTACCTCTTATAATGGAGTTCCATATGATGAACCATATCTTCTCCTTGTTCAGCCTGGTTAGAAGGACATCAGTACGTCTTATAATGGAGTCCGCTATGATGAACCATTATCTTCTCATTGGTCAGCCTGGTAAGAGGGACATCAGTACCTCTTATAATGGAGTCCCCTGTGATGAACCATTATCTTCTCCTTGTTCAGTCTGGTTAGAGGGACATCAGTACCTCTTTTAATGGAGTCCCCCTATGATGATCCATTATCTTCTCCTTGTTCAGTATGGTTAGAGGAGCATTGGTATATTTTACAATGGAGTACCCTATGATGACAGTCTTGAAAAGTGTGTTTGCTTGTCTTAGGAGGTTAGTGTTTGGGGCTCCACTGAGAGTATGTGTGGTGTTAGGAGTTGTTTTTTCTGAGTACCTTTGAGCTTGTTCAGGCGTAGCTTTGACATAGGGTGGTCTAGGTGAACTTTGTTGTTTAGGAAGATTGCTTTAAATGCCTTAGCATGTGTTAGTCTATGTGTGTGTTGTGTGCTATGTGAGATGGATGTTGTGTGTTTGGTTTCAACAACCTGATGTGTAAGTGAGAGTTTAATCTCCAGTGTCTACTGTTTTTTTATTCATTAAGGATTAACTAGTTGCTGGTAAACATGAGACAATTGTTGCATTGTCCAAGAAGTTGGCTACAGACAAATTAGGAAATTGTACATCCATACTGTCCAGTCCATTGATTTGTGAGCAACAAGGGGCTGGTCTATTGGGGTTAGAAGGATATTAAGGGTACTTTATTGGAGCACATTATGCTAAATAGTGCTAAAGTCTTACTAACTTTAATGTTTACAGAATACTGAATTCTACTGAATCTGTAGGTATTGCCACTCAAGGCCTATTGCTGCTTTGCAGGTTACAATTTTACGAACTGTTCTACAGAGAAAAGTTGCTTTCTAGATGTTTGCTGATGTAGAGGGCACTGCTAACACATGCAAACATGCAAACTTTATAACAGCACAGAAAACAAACATAAAACTAAATAATGAGCCCTCTGGTCCATAACATGACTACACTCCCAATCATTTTGAGTTTCTCCCAGCTAGGATAGACCATGCAAACAATCCCTACTACAAGATGAATAAAACCCAGTCCCCCTGATGCAAAAATGCAGTAGAAGCAACCTACAACTGGGATGCTAACAGAAAACGCTTAAACAACTAGCTGGGAATCCCTTGCTGAAAGTAATAAAGAAAATAACATAAAAGAAAGTCGCTGAAAATGCAGACTTAAAAGCAGGAAACAAAAGTAATGACTCAAAATAATGTAAGTACAATTTAGCAAAAAAGGTAACTTTGCCTGGATGGCAGTAGAAACAAGTTAAACACTTCTGGAATGCAGGCTAGGACTACAACCTTTGTTGAGCTCCAGGAAAATGAGCAGGAGACAGTAGGTAGTAAAGGAAGTTTACTCAACAACAATACTGGTTTGCTGGGTGGGCACATCATGGATCTATGGAAACAATTTGTGGGAAGACTACATAAGTAGCATATACAAGAGTCAATAGCAATGAAAAAGGAGAGGAAGAAACTTTGGAAATCAGCTAATTATAAAATATGAAGAGAAAAGGCCCAGCCTTATAAAAACAACAGCAGAAGGGTGGGAGGGTTGGGAAATTTTCAATGAATCAGCAGCCTAGGTACAGAGGCTAGCAATTAAATAAAGGCAATGTTGGAGCTCTTTCAGAAACTTTAGCTTAATGTGTTAGTAGGGGATGGGGCAGACACAGAATGTAACTTTAAGCAGATAAGCTTAGTGCCATGTGCAATAACTATGCAACAGTATAATACAAATAACTAAATAGCCAGGGGTTCTATTCTCAGTTTCAGCGTGTGTGTATAAGTGTTTGTAAGTGTGAATGTTTGTAGGTTAAAGTATTTTGAAAGGGTGGGGGTGGGGTGGGTGTGGGTTAAAGGTTAAAGTGTTCACATCACAAACACAAGGTACAGGGTTTGAGTCTCACCTTTGAAATGGAAATTGGATAGGTTTAAAATTGCCCACTAGGGCAGATAGCCTTGTTATTACCTATGAACATATGAACATGTAAAAGATAAGCAGAATATAACAGCACTAGAGCAGAGACATTTCTCACATTTCTGACCTTCTACTACAGTTTAAGCCACCAAACTATGCAGAAATTTATGAGTAATTTTATGGAAAAAATTCAGCAACAGATGAGAAAGGCACATATCTGGTACTAGTATGCAGTTCTGCCACAATTGTGAATTAAACTACAAGACTTTGGTCCAGCAGGGTTTAAGATACAAATAGATCACTTTTATGAGTAATTCTACTGTTGGAAATAGAAGTGCAGAATAAGGCAGAAACACAATATTCCCACAACTGTTAATTAAAATACAAGACTAAGGTCCCAGAAGAAACTGAAAAATGCAAGCAGATAGAACAGAGCAGAAAAGTACAAAGTAGCATCACCACTCAGGTCATGAAACTTCTGAAATATAAAATTCTGTCAGAAATAAATTTAAGATATGTTCCTGCTAACACCACACCATCTAGGCCATGCCCGCCCTACCCCGATGTAATTGTGATGTGGGAAGTGCTCATTGGTTAGTCAACAGGCATGTACAGGCTGCTGCACAGTGGATATGTCTACTCATGAAAGCCTGACCTTCATGCCGGAAAGCACACTTAGATTTTTTTGAATAGCTGCTTTGCTACTAATGTTGAACTTAAGCTCCTTTTCAATGTTTAGTCTTGTGAGCTTCAATTAGTAAATCATGAATGATGGTAAATCTCAAACTGGATGTTTGGGCATCTACTTTAGATTCTGAGTAACAAAGAATATACTTTGCTTTTTTCTACTTTTTGGACATTTAGGTACAAATAAGACTTGACCAGGGATGTTTAAATAACTCATTTCATCTAAAAAGGTACATGCCCTGTTCCCCACTGTAGTGTGATGCTGGAGTTAGTCTATATAGTAAGGGGGGGGGCACAGGCCTTGCAATGGGGTGTGTATAGTTTGGGTATATATTAACTTCTGGAAAGAGTTATTAATTCGACTTATAAGTATCCATGTCTATGGTTTAAAACATTTAAAATAGGTGAGGGGGCTGTGCCCCCCACACACCCCTTACTATATATACTAACTCCAGGATTGCACTACAGTGGGGAACAGGGCATATACCTTTTTAGACAAAATAAGTTTCAGTCAAATGAGTTTTCAGTGACGTGAGGTTTCAGTAAATTGGGCTCAGAAAATTCATTTTCAGTGAAATGAGGCTTTGACGAAATGAGTTTCAGTGAAATGTGTTTTCTATCAAAGTATATATATATATATATATATATACAGGAGTAGATAGAGGATATAGATATAGATGTAGATACAGACATAGGTGTAGATATGCATTCCCTTTAGCCCTTCATAGCAGCACCTTTCGAAATGGAAAAAAAACAGTATAGCTGATCAAAAATCAACTGCGTGAGCTGGCTAACCAAAAATGGTGAGAACTATGGCTGCATAAATCCTCAAATATAGTGATAAAACTGTTTTGAATTTTATTTGAAAATGACTTGTTTTACTGCAGTACAACTAAAGGCTGAGTCTTGAGAAGAAATCGGACATACTCCTGTTTATTTTATTTCTACTGAGAAATGTGTGTACCTGTGTTACAACATATACACGGTTCTAGTACAGCTGCTGGCAAAAATGTCTAAAAAGTACTTAGACAATACAGTAGTTCTCACTACAGTCCCACTAAGAAACAAGAATACAAAGGGTTATTCAAGATAAAATAATTTTAGCTAGCAGATCTAGGAGTCTCTATCTCTGACACTCTTCCTGTGGGAGGAATAAAGACACCTTGCTGAAGTTTCCAGTAGTTTATTCAGTTAAGTAGGTAGATGGATGAGTTTTCTTGTTCTAATACATTACACTCAACAGGCGGTTACTGAAAGGCAGTTACAGACAATGGTGGGAGGGTCCCAGGGAACTGAATGGAGGAAGATCTAGGAGATAAAAAAACAAGGTGCAAATCCCAAAGCTTAGAGGTTAGTCCCTTATTTGAAGAAGGTTTACCAGCTCAGCAGCCTGTAGAACCTCATCCTTAGTTAAAAAGTTTTATTTTTATTTTTTAATTTTTAACAAACAAAACATGACAACACACCATGAGCTACCACTATATTTATTTATTTATTTATTTGACATTTGTTGACTGGGAATGTCTGATTGAGCTTGCACCCTTTTTCTGCAGAGGCCCAGGGAGAAAAGCTACACAAAGTATTACATACGCCATAAAAATGTTTACAGACAGTACAGTATACATGAGGTAATATAAACATGCATTATAATGCTTGGATTCCCACTTGTAGCATGAGAGTATAAAAGGTGTTATTTACAAAAAAAGCAATAAAACAATATGTTAAGGTCATTCATATTATCTCCGATATACAAGGAATTCTCCATTTAGAGAGGAAGGAATGACAATTAACTCATAAGGAGAGAGTACAGAAAGTACTGTGTATCAAATCTTAGTTCTTACAGGCAACAGCATATGCATTAGTAATCAGAAGCAGGGGGGGAGTTGATAGAGAGAGCAGGTGACAGAAAAAGGGAATTGTTATGGCTAGGCTTGCATAGGCCCTAGGGCCGATAGCCTAGTACCAACCTATGAACCTATAAGGGGAGTGTCTATGGGTAAAACAGGGAAAATTAGAGATCGTTTTTTAACTGATAAGTAAGAGAGGAGATTAGTAGTAGTTAGAATCAAGTGAATCTGAGAAAGGAAAGTAAGCTAAGTGAGAAAAGAAGGGAGGAAGGTAAATATGAGTAGTGAAGAAATTTAGTAAGAAAATGTATTAGGAGTTAGAGTTCAGTGTCCAGAATTAAGTATGTATTGAGAAGGGGCTGTATGCAATGGGTTCAGGTGATTAAGTTCATGGTGGTTGTGTACAGGAGCACATCCAGGTATTAGTAAAGTGGACTTTTAGGGCGATTTTGAATGGGTGTGCCTGTATGATAGATCTGATTGTCAAAGGTAGGTTATTCCAGTGGATAGAGGGAAGACAGTTGTAGAGGGTTTCACCAATTGATTTCTTAGGTTTGTAAATGTCAAGGAGGTTTTGGCTGCTGCTTCTAAGTTTTCTGGTTGTGAGGTAGTAATTTAAGATGTTGGAAATGTAAGGGTAGAAGGAGGGTTTGTAGAGGATGGAGTGGACAATATTAAGTTGAGAGAAAAGAAGTTGATTGGGGAACTCAAGCGAGTGTTTACAAGTCTACGCAGTGATGGGATTTAGGTTGAGTGTTGGCGGCAAATCTAGTTATTTTGTGATACATATTTTCCATCTTATTCAGTAGTGTTGCTTGTAGGTTAGTGAGTACTTGGGAGCCATAGAAGAGACAGTACAGAAGATAAGCAACAGAGAGTAATCATCTTGTCTCTGGTGTGAGATATCTTTTGTTACGGTATAGTAAGCCAAGCTTTTGATATATGAAGGTTGACCTTTAGTTTATCATCAGTTATGACAGTTATGACCCCTAGTAGTTTGGTATGGGATTCAGCATTGATGGTGGTGCTGTCTAACGAGGTGATAGTGAGGGTTAAATTGTTATGATAGAGTGATTTAGGCAGAAACAGAAGTAGTTTAGTTTTCTTAGCATTGAGTATTAGCTGGTTATTGGTTAGCCAGGTCTCAATATTTGTGAAAGTTTGCTGGGTTTTGGAAAGCAGGTCTGAGAAATAATCAGAGGAGGTAATGACTGTAGAGTCATCTTCATACTGGATGAGAGTTGTGTTGGGGCAGGAGTCATAAAGATTGTTAGTAAAAATGTTGAATAGAAGAGGTCCTAAGATGGAGCCTTGTGACACACCTTTGGAGGGGACAGTGTAAAAAGCCATCTAACAGATTGTTGCCTATTGGACAGGTAGCTGCTGAACCAAGAGATAGTGGATGGGGACAGATTAAGGTCTGTTAATTTTTAAATGACCAAAGGATGAGACACAGTATCCTGAATGCCTTGGATAAGTCCAGGAATAGGCAAGATACTAGTTGTTATTGTCTCTGGACTGCGCAACTGAATTGGTAAAAGATATGAGAGGGGTGAAAGTACTATGGTTCTGTCGAAAAACATGCTGAGTGTGTGATAAAAGGTTTTCTAGTAACAGGTGGTGTAGTAATTGTGCATGGATACATTTTTCCATGATTTTTGAGAGTGGAGAGAGAATAGCTAGAGGTCTAAAATTGGAAATTCCTGTAGATTTTCCTCCTTTATGGATAGGGATAGTATAGAATTTTTTCCAGATGGATGGAGCAGCAGATTCAGACAGTGAGCGATTTATCAGAATAGATATCGCGTACGCAATGCAACAGGCTGCTATTTTTAGGAAGTATGGTGGCAAGTTGTCAGCAGAAGGAGAGCATGGCTACCGCTTCTGAATACATTTTTGTATATAGGCAGTTGATACAGGTTGAAGAGAAAAAGTGTCTTTTTGGGGATCGGGGTGTTTTTCAGAGTGAGGGCTAGATGAATCAGAAGCAAGCAGCAATTTACTGATGGTGTTGATGAAAAAGGAATTGAACTGGGTGGCTATTTCTGTGGGAGACAGGTTAAGATAATGTTTGGGAGATGGTGGGTTACCTGGATGTAAGATGTGGTTAATTGACTTCCAGAAGTCCCTGGCATTATTATTGTGATTGGAGGTGGATTGTGAGTAGAAGTTTCTTTTATCAGATTCTATCATTTTTTTAGTTTTGTTTCTAAGTTCTTTATATTTTTGTAAGTCAGAAGGGGATTTTTATTTAGTCTATTTTTTCCACACTAGATCTCTGACATGGATAGAGGAATGAGTGGTGTTGGTAAGTGAAGGGGAAATTTGAGATTTAACTCTTGTTTGAAGAGGGGCGAGAGATTTGAGATTATTTAAGAAAGTTAAATTGAAATGTAGAACAGCATCATTAAGAGGCAGTGAAAAGAGTGAAGACCAGTTCATGGAGGATAGAAGGCTATTTAAGTATTCTGGGTTGAAGCTGGTCAATTTATGGAAAGTTTTATATCTGTGAGTTCTAGTAATGTGGGAGGTGTATATACATAATTGGATAGGCGCATGGTTGCTAAGAGAGTCAGATAGTGATTCAGGTTTATGGTATTTATTGGGATGAGGTACATGTATCCAGTCAATGATTGAGTGCAAGTTTGAATGTTTATTAAGGTAGGTTGGCGTTGTGATGACCTGTGTGAAGCCATAAAGGTTTATACTTTGACAAGGGGAGCCTGTTTTAAAGGGATGCCAATTTATGTTGACGTCCCCTAGGATGGTAGTTTCTGTTGTAATGTTCTCTGAGAACCAGGATTGTATTTGTTCAATGAGGGAGATATTTTCACTAGAGGCATGCATATGGGAAAAGGAGAAAAGCCCTGCAAGTAGGATCCAAGTGCAAGGCAAAACAAACTATCAGTAACTGAAAAAATGCCAGCACAAAACTCAGTATATATCAGCAACAAAACTACAGCAACACTAAGGTAAAACTTTGTTTTAATACTTAACCAACGCTCTGTTCAGGCACTACACACAGCATCATACTGCTAGATTTCAATTTTGTATTGTAGAGAGAATTTTGGACGACAGATCCAACAAACAGGGATGGCATTCCATTCTCAACCAAAAAGAGAAATACTAGATTATCAAGCTAGGGGCACTATTTTCTCCTGGTTTAAATTATCATTTATAACCAATTAATATATCCAATATTGAATGTATTATCATACTTATGTTTTATTACCATATTTGCTATTTGGATCATCTATTTTTTACTTGTTATTTTTTATTTTCTAGTTTGTATTTTTCCTTCCAGTTTTTCTTTCAGGCAGTATTATGGGTATGCCTAAAATCCTTTGAAAGCACCTCATTGGTCTATAGACCTTATTTAAACCTGCATTTGTGCATCATTTCCTGTTTATACTTTTCTTGTTCCACTGAGGAAAGCCATGTTAGGCTGAAACCGGTCTGGATTATTGAATTGTTCGATATATATTAAAACACTTAAGTTTTACCTTAGTGTTGCTGTAGTTTTGTTGCTGATATATACTGAGTTTTGTGCTGGCATTTTTTCAGTTACTGCATGTATATGGGAGCAACAGTTGAGGTAAGGTGTTTGCTGAGAATTACAGTTAGTGACAAAATTTCAGCAGGGCAGAAGGGAGGTAAGGTGGTGTTAGAGGAGGTTACTGTGAGATGGTCAGGATAATGGATAGCTACTCTTCCACCTTTTCTGTTTACTCTATCCAGACATAGTATGTTATAGCCAGGTTGGAGAATTTTGTTATTTGAATTATGTGGTTTGAGCCAGTCTCTGTGAGATTTAGGAGGTCTGGTGAGTGCATGTAATTCTGTAGTTTTATTGAGAATGCTACGGATATTTAGAGCATAAAGCTTGAGGTGCTTATTAGTTAGGGTGTAGTTATAGTTTGGAGTGGGGTTGCAGTAAGTGTTGTTGGTGGATAGGGTTCCTATTAGATGACTGAAGACGCATTCCCTCGAATACGTCTTGGTCAAACTTGAAAAGACGAAAAGGCAGAATGACGAAGTGGCATATAAGTGAATTCTTCCCTGGGAAATAAATCGCTTGGCCACGTCCATTACTTTGCCGTTTTTGCCAATGTAGTGCAATCTTGGAGTTGGTATATTTAAGTATGTTATGTTTCAAGTGTATTTTTTTTTTGGAACAGCAATTTTTTTCCCTTGGAAAAAAATCTTTGTTCTACGCATTCGAGTTTGTAAGCTTTCACTTACATGGGGTAGATAAATCATTGTTCACTTTTCTAAGCATTTGATGATTTGATATAGACCCGGTGGATTTAGGAGGTCCAGGATTAGGGTGAATGTCATCAGACTTTAGTAGAGTAGTGACTAGTAGGAAGGAAATCTGGTGAAACAGAAGTAGGAGTGGTTTTTTTTTTTTTATTGTTTTTTTTTTTGTTTTGTATGAAATGTTGCCATGATGCAGAAGCTTAGTAGGTTGGAGGAGGAGAATTGAATGAGGGAGTAGAGAGGGAGATATAGGAAAGTAGTCAAGGATGAACAAGGGTTGAGAGGTTAGACTACAGATAGGAGATAGTTGTTGTGGGTTGAGCCCATATTCAATTAAAGTAAGGTATTACAATATGGAAAGTAAGTATAGGAAGAGTGCAGGGAGAGACATTGGTTGGTTGAAAGGTAATGGGGTGGAGGGTAGTAAAACAAAGTGTAAATAACTCTATTGCTGTAAGGGGAAATAGGGGACGTGACCCAGTGTAAGGTGGAGTAACTGGTTAACTATAGAGGAAATGATGTCAGTGGTGGGTGAGAATAGGGGTTAAGTGTGGGGAGCAAAGTGAGTCAGAGCGTAGCGATGGCGAACAGAGCAGACTGAGCCAAGGAACACATTTCAGAGCAGACAACACTGTTAATGGGAGTGAGTCAGGAGAGACCCAAGATTAACTAACTACAAATAAAGATTTAAAGTCCTGCAAGGAAAATGTAAATTCAATGAAATATAAATAATATAAATATAAATAAATGAAATATAGTTCTATAGAACTATCAAACCGAAAACTACTGTGTAGGCAGAATGAGAGACCAAAGGCAGAAACCACCGTCTTCTCTCTGCTCTATTCTATTTTTAAAGCTGCCACCTCTTAAATCTACAGGCACTTTTTCCAAATTGGAAAATAAAATGTTTTTATTATCATGACATTTAAGAGTATGCTTATATAAAGTGTTATCATATTTTTGTCCTAATACAATACAAATGTTCTCTAATTCTTTTGTTTAGACATCTAGTGGACATCCCAATATAAAATTCAAAACAACAAGAGCAAACAGCGATATAAACTATCCCTTGTGTCCTACAATTGTAAACCCCTTCTATTGGAATAGTTTTATTCAAGTGTGGTAACTCAATGTAGGGGCCTTCTAATATATACTTACAAAAATAGCAGGCCCCACATTTATGCATGCCTTTATTCTTAAAACTAGAAACAAGGGATAGAATACAAGATGACTCTGTCTGTAATGATCGCTTGATATTGAAAGTATTTTTATATATAAACTTAGGTCTTTGTCCAATTATTTTATCAATTCTGAATTTCCTTTTAAAATGTCCCAATTTTTACTAATAACAGAAACAATACTGTTCCTATCCACAGTCATGTCGAAACAACAGGACAATTCATGTCTGTCAGAATCCCCACCACTCATCTCAGGAATTCTACTGGATTTAGGGATGAATCCATAGGATAAAATGGGTAAAGATCTATAGATCTACGTCTTCTTATCTCATTAACCAGGAAATCTAACAGATCTTTAGGATATCCTCTCCTCAAAAACATATTACTAATAACATTAACTTCCTTCTCAAAATTGTCATCTTCAAAACACATATGAGATGCCCTTATAAGTTGACCCTTTGATATATTGTTTTTCATAAACCTTTAGGTATTACAACTAGCACAGTTTTTTTCCAGGAACTTAGTACCTCCCCTCCTTTTAAAATACTGTTACCTTCCATATTTTTATCTGTTTCTTCCCTACTACCGTCCAAATTTCCAGTGGAGTACTATTTACTCCTGGAGACTTTCCTACAGATTGGTTATAAGTCACCATTTTTATATCATCTCCTCCTATCTTAACTGTTAATTTTTGAGCCTCTTGTATCACTAACCTTGGCATATTTAAGTCTTCCATAAATATTTCCATTTGTGATTTTTCTTGATTTTCCATTTTTTTTGCTGTATCACTAATCTTGGCATATTTAAGTCTTCCATAAATATTTCCAATTGTGATATTTCTTGATTTCTCAATTTCTTTGCTTTATACAAATGTACATAACATTTCTTTAAATATCTCTAGTACCTCTACAGGACCTCTGATTATTTTTCTTGTTATAGACTCCCTAAGTTTGGCAATGACACTTTGTACTTTCTGTTGCCTAAGGCATTGTGCCAAAAGTGTTTGTGCTCTGGAGTTATTCTGAAAAAATAGTTGCTTGACAGCAATCTTTCCAAAATTCATACATATTCTCTTTAACACTCTGCAGTTGCATTTCTTCTTGTTCTGTGAGGTTCCCCTTATTCTGTAATACTTTAACCTTTGTCAGCCCCCTGTAAATAGTTCTTATTACTTCTTAACCAGATCACATTTTCTTGTATTTCTACCCTATTTTTCAAACTCTACTTCCATTTGATCCCACTTAGTAGCTGTAACCTCTGTAGTAGTCTTTAACTTCCCTCATAACTCCCAAATAATTTCCACTACCCATTCCTTAAATTCCTTTCTTTTTAACAGGTAGGTGGGGAAGCACCAGAGTCTCATCTTTATTTAATTAGCCTGCATTTTAATCTTAGTAATTATTGGTACATGATTTGAAATAATTACTGGATGGGTTCTCAACACATGTTCCTGTAATATATAATTTCTGTCTAGTCTATCCCAGTTATTGTACTATGGGGAATATTATATAAATTATATCTGAGTTTCTACTACTGAATCACATCTTCCATACCAAATATTTTCATAAATTTTTTCAGAAAGTGTCCATCTTTTGTTATATTTTCTCTTCTAGGCCTCCCAGATACATCCTCGTTGTTGCAAATCAAATTTCACTCCCTACCTATAATTAATATTTTTAGGTGAAAGCTAATTATTTCTTCCCACATTTTAAGCTCCATAATAGCAGTTTTAGGTGTAATATAAATACATGCCAGTGTAATCCTCTTCCCCTGCCAGTAGGCCCTTACCACCACAAATCCATCATATTACCTGTTTTCCTCTTCTATCACTATTGCTGCCTCTCTAGCAATTAATGTGAGTATTCCTCTTTTTCTTTGTCACTGATATTCTGGTGATTGTCTATCCTGAAATCCTTTCTTTATCAAATTCATGGTTCTTTCCAAATGTGTCTCGTGTAGCATTGTTATTTGCACAGTGCATTTCTTAATATAATGAAATATGCTTTCCTTTTTGTCTATACCTGACAAAAAGTCATTATTCTTGCTCATCACATATGTCAACTTTTTTAAATGTCTATTTCTTGTTTTTATGATACGTGCACCCATTAATATTTTGCAGGTTAATCTTTTACACAGTTTTTCTTATCATCAACACTGGAACCTATGTCACATTTATGAAACTTCTTGTTTTAATAAAAACTCTCAGACACAAAAATAAATACATCTCCCAGAACACTAATAACCTGCTAAGTTTAATACAAACATGCATAACTATGTACACCTTCAAATAATTACATTTAACACTCCTAATAGAAACATTTGTTCCAAATAGATAGGTGCTAACACAGGCATTTATTAACCTGAAACTGAGGTTATCCAAGATGAGACATATAATTTTACCTGCCCTTCTAGTTACAGTAACTGGTGTCTGTTCTTTTTTTATCTTTATTCCCCTCGGAGATGTGAAAACACCTTGTATCCTTTCAGAAAATGTTAACTTTAGCCTTGAAGAAACCAGTGTTCTGGCTTTTGTTGCCTTAATATCAGCTTGTCTCCATGGAAACATAAGAGAAAAACAAACATAGTCCTCTGCTGCAGCCTCAAAGACAAACTGAAACATTCAATGCTAAAGAAAAACTTTTCATTATATTTGGTGTTGTAATACTTAGTTGTTTCCACTTAAAATGTGTTATTAGAATAAGCCAAGGGTCTTAATCCAGAAATTCACTTATGCAAAAGTAAGAGGAAACATATCTGCTCTACATATATTATGTTCTTTATACTTTAGTACACCATCCCCACTTCAATGACCAAAGATTATAGCCTATTAACTTAAATATGCATTTCTCTAGCTTTTCTTCTCTTTTTGCACCATTCATACTACTAAATAGAAGAAAGAGAAGATGAAGAGAAAAAAGGCATATGTTTACTTTAGTAACTTTATCAAATACAAGAACTAAAATTATACAATTCCTCCCCTAAAACGTGCACGCTGATTGGCCAGCCCAACCAGTGTGCACGTTGTAAATCCCTCAATATACTAACGGAAAAAGGTCCGGTCACCCGGACTTTATCCGTTAGTATAAAACACTGTCTCGCTATGTTAAAAGAGTTTAACATAGCGACACAGGTTTAAAAAAAGCAACGGAGATCTCCGTTGCTTTTTTTAAAGCTGTCTCGCTATGTTAAACTCCTTTAACATAGCGACACAGTGTGTAAAAAGCAACAGAGATCTTGCGATCTCCGTTGTTTTTTTTTAAAGCTGTCTCGCTATATTAAATGGGTTTAACATAGCGAGACAGCTTTAAAATAAGCAACAGAGATATCCGTTGCTTATTTTAAAGCTGTCTCGCTATGTTAAACCCATTTAACATAGTGAGACAGTTTTTAAAAAAAAAAAGCAATGGAGATCGCAAGATCTCCGTTGCTTTTCACTGTTTTGCTATGTTAAATGGATTTAACATAGCGAGACAGCTTTACAATAAGCAACGGAGATCTCCGTTGCTTATTTTAAAGCTGTCTTGCTATGTTAAACCCATTTAACATAGCGAAACAGTGCTTTTGCCCACAGCTCTGATGTACTGCGTAGGCATGGGCAGTACATCAGAACTGCCGCAGAATACCAGACAGCTGTGGAAGGGCAGTAAAGAGGCATTATACAATGCCATTATTTAAGAAAAGTAATTATTTCTTTTCTTAAATAATGTCATTGTATAATAGCAATAACCCACTTCTGGGTTTGGGTAATGCTGGATTTACCCATGGTTGGCTTTGTTTGGTCCCTCGGGCTTCGCCCTTGGGACCAAACCACGCCAACCGTGGGTAAATCCAGCATTACCCACACCCAGGCGTGGGTTATTGCTATAATACTTTACTAAAAAATATCAAAGTTATATTGTGAAAAATTTCATAGAAGTACTATTAAGAACAGAAATTGTTTTTCCTTCTTCTTCCCCTATTCTCAGTGTCCTTCCACACCCTAATGACATGAACTGCAGCAAAATCTTTTCAGTTCCCCAAGTGTAACAAAGTCAGCAAAAGTCCCCTCTTTCCACTCATTCTTACACAGTCTTATTTCACAAATGAGACTGATACTTTGCAGTCTCATGTTTATTCACGGATTACTGTGCTGCTGGTCTTCTTTCTGCTCATCTCCATCTCCCAACTCCAGATTCCAGTTCAATTCCAAGACATTCCTAATTCTTCTGGCCAAATCCTGTGTTTTTATTTCTCTTTTTCGCAAGCATTTTTCTTTGAAACAGTGGAAAATGTTTCAATGACAACGTCTCCCTATGTGCTTTATCAGAAGAACAAGAAGCAAAGTCCTTGTCTGCTTGATGCTTCACTTTTTGTTGGACAAACTTTGCATTTCCTTACCCTGTTTTGCATCAAAAATGACTGTGATCCTTCAATAAAAATATTCTAAAGACAGCTGGATTCATCAGCTTGAATCTTACACCTGTCTCTTGGCATGCCCTAATTACTGGAATAAATGTGTTTTTCTTCTTCCTGTTGAACAGTGAATAATCATTTTCCACAAACACTCAACTATCTCCAACTTTAAATACTTTGCTCTTTTGCCACAGTTTTGTTGCTATCAAATATTTCTACTGTTAGGTTTGCATCTTTACTAGTACAGGCCTTGGCTGCTTTCTCATGGCTAAATTTGGGGCATACACATGGTGTGCCCTTTCAATTAACAATTCCTGCTGTGGAATAAAAGTCCAGTTGCCTATGTGTGCCGAGTGGTTTCATATTCAGACAGCATTTTCTTTTCCAGCCTCTGATTTTTGCACTTTTATCAGTTTATCTGCATATCTATTTAGAGTGTCTTCCATTTCCCAGCCTTTGTTATTTGAGTTGATACAGTCCTTCAGTGTTTTCTGTAATTTAATCAGCTCTGAGCAATTTGGACTTATTTTTCCTCTAGATTACTGGAAGCCATGTCTTGTACCAAAGCTGGAGCTTGAACTGCTTTTTGCTGAACATCTGCAGTGTGTGCTTTCTAGTCAGTGTTTTCTCTTCAACCTTGTCTAGCTCATTTTCTTACAGTCTGTCTTAGTTTCTTCTTTGCTGGCATCTAGACAGTGTACGTACTAGCTAGAAACTGAATTTGCTAAAAGCGTCAGTTTCCTGCCCCTTGTGTTTCATTTTCATTTTTTTCACACTGGGAGTTAAGTCTGCTGATTAGTATGCATCTTGGAAAGTATTCCAATCTTCATTGAATATAATAATAATATTCAAAACAGTGTAAGAAACTTCTCTGTCTGATTAATATACAGTGATTAACTAGAGATATATGGGCTGAAAATCTTCCACACACAGAAGTTTCTTACGCTGTTTTGTTTTTGGACCCATTATACTTGTTTAGTGGGTTTTTTTGAGACTTTGGGGATACCACGGAGATTACTTGTTTTTTTAATAATAATATTCAAAGATTCAAAGAAACTTTATTGTCATTTAGGACCACACAGGTCAGCCTAAACAAAATTACAAATGTCAGCTCACAAGAGAAATGAAGTGCAAATAACTTAGATGCAGTGGTATCAGAGAACATGCAAATAACTTAGATACAGCGGTATCAGAGAATAAAGGTGTAGGCTACTGCAGGTTTAGTGTGGGAGTATATAAGGATATTGCCTGTCAGACTCTAGAATGCTACAGGTTGACTTTGGACTCCAAACAGTAGCACTCTGTAATGGAGGAACACATCAGCTGGTGGAAATGCTTTTTTCCTTAGTGTCTTGAACTAGTGATATTTGCAAGTCTTTGGATATGTGTAAAGTGGATGAAAATCAAACTTTGCCCATTTTTTCAATCAGCTGATATGAATCAAATTTAGGCATACAGTTAGAGCATCTAGAAGACATTGCAACATTTCTTTGAGTCATCAGACATAAGGTCAGTATAATGGAACTGTTCCACTTATTCATGTTTTTTCCCTTAACCTCTAGTTTAAGCACTTTTCATATTGCATCCTTAATAGCTTGGTGTTGGGAATCTGACAGTCAATACACAATTTCAATATTGTGCTGACTTAAGCTGGTTTTACCAAACAAATTCTTTGAATATGTCTTTATTTATCAGAATAAATTGTTTCAGTTCTGCTTTCTGAGGCCCTTATGGCATCTTTCCATTTTTTTCTTCAGGACATGCTTTAGGAACCTTACCTTTACCTAAAAATATACTCGCTGCAGACACTGTAGAGATTTCCCTCCATGGTTTCCACACTATGCAGTTTTGTTTTCCGCAGTTGCCTCACTTTATAATCCACTTCACATACCTTCTATAAAAATGAAGAAAGGCATTGCCACTTTGTAAGGAACTTGTTTTCATCACTGGATGCTATTACAAATACCATATGTCATAATTTGATTTCTCCTAGATGATCATTTATAAGTTCTCTTTTGCCAGTTTTACCCTCTCCATATGTCCTCTCACTAGCAGCATCATAAGTTTTAACCTATCCTGCTGATTCAACACATGGCTTATCACACTTTTTAGATGAATAATTTCCTTCTTCCTATTTTATTTTTTCCATACCTAGTGATGTCTACTACTGTAGGTCATATGGTGTGAATCCAGCTGAGGCTTAGGCTACTTCTCTTATTGGGGAAGTAGCTAGTCTCAGTTTTTCTAATCTGTCTGTATAGCCTTTTGTAACACAAACTTCAAACATTTTGTCCACGTATTTTCCTAGCCAACCTGTTTGAAGGTGGTATACAGGTGTCCATAGCTGTTTTACTTAAAAACATATGCCGAGTTAATGCATCACTCAGGACATGAATAGGATGCCTTGTTCAGTAAGAATGTCTTGGAAAAATTCCAGATGGCCTTTGGACATTAAGTTCTATATATTGCCTTAATATAAATAATCTGTATGTTTCTAGAATTATTCAGTGTAGTACAGTCGATGGGGGAAATGCTTAGAAAATAATTTTGTCAGGGGATTTTCATGTTTCCTCTGACTCTATCAGTAATAGGAGAAATTCATATAGTGAGAGGCATAACAGATCTCAAAACATCATTAGAGAAGCATATACACTCATTTGATCTTGTTGGATGTTTGGAGATTTAAGCCAGAAGGACACAACCTTTACCTGTATCACCCCTGGGGGTCTTTCAGGCAGTAGAATTAATTGTTTTCTAATTTCATCAGATTTAATGTGCTGTGCTAAGGATGTGGATATAACCTCTGCCCCTTATGCAGTCAACAAAGTCATTATCCTGCAGTTAGAAGAGCAGGATTATCAAGCAGATATACCAAGAGACCGATCACTCATAAGTTATATTAGTAAATGGAATCAAACAGTATGCATCCTTGAACCCACTAACTAGCATGTCCACCATTCCTTGGTGGGAGTCATTTAAGTATGAGCTCTAAAGCCTGTATAAGGGGGCTATCAAGCTGCATATACTAGCTATACAAGATAAAATAGAAACGTGTAAGAAACAAGTTTAGGACAGTTGGCTTAAATGCAATGCAAAGAAGTATACACATACCTTGACCCTTAAGGATTATAAATCTTCCTATTGAACTTACAATATTGGGCTTACAGACAAGTCACAGCTCTTTATAGCCTGAGCACTGTTTCAAAGGAAAAAGGAAAGGATTAGGCCAGGCAAGTTTCCAGCATATAAGCAGGGAAAACACAGAAGGCTGGCCATCATTCCAGGAGTCTGTTAGTCTTTTTATGACAGCTTTCTTACCTCCGCTATAGAAATAAACTCTATATCTGTTAATTTCTGTCAGTTTCAATATAAGTAGGGTACCAATGAAGAACCCCCTGACAAGAAGACTGTTTACGTCTTAGGGATATTTGGGATACATTTTTTCTGTAAGTACATTCATGAAGACATTTACATCTGTCATTGCTGAATCAAATCTTAGCCAAGAAAATGTTAATTTTCCCCCTCACTTCTCTATGTTTTCAGACATCTGCCAACACCTTCCTCTCACTCCTGGCTAAAGAAAATCACCAGCCTCTTAGATGCCTTTATTTCAGATGGCCATCGAAAATAAATAAAGAAGGCGATTCTTATTACCCCTGCTTCTACTCCCTGGCTTAGGGATGTCTGACTGGGGAACTATGTAAAGCATTTATACTATCTCAGATATTATCACTTAATCATAAGGCACTCCCCAGTTAGGCGGAAATGGAAGATCCTGAATTCCATCTCTACCCAGAGACTTGGTTGGTATCCAAAGAGCCTTCTCAAACATCTTAAACAATGGCATTTTATTATGCAAGCCTTTCAAGCTTTAAAAGTCCTTTTGAATACACTTGCACAGTGTGATATCTGGAGCTCAGCAGAAGGAGTCAGTTCTGGGTACACTGCGGGTGCTGGTAAGAGCACTTTTGGCTAACAAAGATTAAAACAATCCTAATTTCATGTACTTTAACCATACTGTGACTTAAGAATGGGGTCCATTCCTATCCTGGTATTAGAAACCCAAATCACTTAGAGAAATTAAATTGGAGGAAACCATAGTCTCTGTTTATTCTTGCCTCTTTAATCTTAGTATATGTATCCCTATCAGGCAGACAAGGCAATTGATAAAAATATAAAAACATTCCAGATAGTGACTTATATTTTAGAGAATATAATTCTCTTTATCTACCAAGGCTATTGGGATCCTGTTTCAAATGTCCTGAAATGATTAAGTGATGTTATCTCATGTCAAGGTTGTGGACTATTGAAACAGACAGCTTTATGCAAATTTATTTTGGGATTGGCATCTGACTCACAAGCTTTGGACCACTATGGTCCTTTGGCTAAGGAATATTCTACAAGAACAGCTTGTTCACAAACTACCTTTTGGGTGAGTTTATCCAAAGACTTGAAACCCTTGCCACTTTACTGGAGATTATAGCTCTTACAAGCCTCCTCCGTGATTAGCTCTTGTATAGCCTCATTTTAAAAAGCTGATATTAACATATTTATTGGAACAAGGTCTATGATCCAGGTTCCTAAATAAAATAAATCATTTTTGTTAATTTGTTGATTACTCTAATGTCTACTAATGACAGTAAAAAAACAACTGACCTCTTTGTGAGAAGCTTGCTCATTTGCGATCATATTCTGTAGGTGGCCTCTCTAATCTTTCAATCAGTAACAGTTATTTTGAGCCATTCCAGCTTTCAATTATTTACTAAGTTAGTTAACTCCAAGTCTAACAACCAAAATCTATAGCCATCTCATGATGTGCTATATAGTGCTTAGTATAATCATTCTCCATGAACTCACATTTTAAAGACCCTTTTTTCCTAGGCCCTAGGTTATAACCATTTCTATTATTTCTGTTTAACTGTCCATTCCATTTTGCCTGTGTATTTTCTTTCTCGAGGAGTGCTTTGTCACCGCATACTGGCCTAAGCCTTGTCCTTAGTCATTACTTCTCCCCATCAGCTATCGATTAACTTACTTTGCTTTAACTCATTGCATACTTACAAGCATCAGCTCTGTATTTTAATTATTCTCCATGTTTGCCCATTCCCAAGCACCCTCACATTCTGTAAGATTCCAATAATCTAACTCTTGGAATTTTTACCAAATATAATGTTCGGAAACAATTCTGTATATTGCTGTGGTTTTCTTCTTCTTTTCTGTTGTGGTTTGTAGTTTGTTGTTATTTAGCCATCAGTTGTTACTTATAAATATTGTTTGACTCATGTTATCTTTACCTCAATGAGATGATGACTCTAAAAAATTTTTCGTTATCTCTGTTTATTTTTATGTTTGCGGATTGTTGATGTTTACTTATTAAATGATTTATGTTAAAGAATGCCTTGGGGAATTACTACCCATGGGAAGATTACTACCAGTCCCTTTGCTATGGACTTTGCAATGCCTCTTTACATTAGTACAGCCTCAGGAAACTCTACTGCATAATCAGTAATTACAAGGATATACAGATGGCAATTATATGATTTTACCAGTGTTCCTACGATGTCCATTGTTATATCTTCAAAAGGGCATCAGCAATGGGCAATGGTATCAGACAACTCTAAAATGCTGGCTGCACAATACTTCATACTCAGGTTCATTCTCTGTGTTGTGTCCCTCACAATACCTTCACAATACAATCTAGACAGAATTCTACCCTTTGTTTTGTCCATTCGTAAATAACTACCTCATATAAAATGGCTTTTCTTGCTTTTCCCTTTGATTTTGGCTTCTATTTCACTGCTGTGCCAAGTACAGCAAATAAGTTAAAACTCTGTGGTGGTTTCTCTTTTGTCTCTTCTAGCCATGCAGCTTTCTCTGGTGGTACATATGGCGGAAACTTTGACAACTATAACCTCCATAGTTCTTTAAACTAGATAGATCATGAGACAAATAAGGTACCAGTGTCTCAGGCTTTAAAATGTTACCCAACAGAATCTGCATTTCTATGTTTGTTAAAAGATCGCTTCTTGTTTCCATGTTCACATAACCTGTTTAACGTTCTGCTATACTGTACTTTGACCAGTGAAACCTATTTCCTGAATCCAAGCACAAGAATGATGCTATAGCCCAGTGCCAGAATGCAAATTCTACACTTGTAAAGGTTAATAATTCATTCAGAATTAACACCAGCCTCTGGTACACTCTCAGGCATGCTTTGTTTAACAGACTGATGACTAAAATTAACAGTTTTTGCAGACAAACTATTACTATGATTGTTTGCCCATATGCTCTTTTTCTACAACATTTTAAGCAAATCGGATCAAATTATAACTTTTCATAGTTACTGTTAATACGCAGTAAATGCTTATTTCTAGAACTTTTTGTAAGCAAGTTTGATCTATAAACTGCATGTTCAGTTAGTAAAACATGCTGTACTACAATTTAGAAGACTTAGTGTCTGTTTGAACTACTCATTTTATTAAGTTACTAGGGTGTGCCACTAAAACATATCTACAACCAAAATTTCCCAAATGTTATTTATTTATATCACATTCTAGGTACAGTTTCAACATGTGCAGTAAATCACCCATTTACACACTTATAGCTCTACATCTATAGAAAAATGAAATTCAATAAACTGAATTTCAAGGTAGGGACCATACCTCCCAACTGTCAGATTTTCGCAGAATGTCCAGATTTTTCCCTCATATTTTTCTTCCTTTTTTCATAAAATTGTGGGTTTCTAGCAAATTAGTGACAAATCATTAAAGACTGAAGTTAAAAAACAATGACAGATATTTGAGTTTCAAACTTCACACCCTTCAGAAAATTAATTCTAATGCAAAACCTGCTATTCCATCAACTTTTTAACTTTGTAAGATTAATATTTAAAAATTGTCCATATTTTTGGGCCTTTATCCCTGTCTAGATTATAAGGTTGAGAGGTATGGCAGGGATCCACCCTTGATAAAATCTATTGTTTCAGTTTCTGATAGTTTCCAATAGTCATAGTTACCAGTGTCTTCTAGATTTACATATATTTCCAGTGCCTTTCCAATTAGGTGAAGCAACAGACTGTTAGCCCATTTTGTCTGGAAACTTCCTGACTGCATACCTTTCAAAAGAAAATTTGCCTTTAGGATCAAGCTTCTCCAGGGTCATACTGAATTTAAGGGCTCCCAGAGTGATGGATTGTTTGATCAGTAAGGTAGAAATCTTCTACAGGAGGCTGGGCAGTTGTAGATCTATTTTCTTTCAAATGCTAATCAGTCAACACATGTCTCTCTAATGGTTGTCCTCAGGGTTTTCAGTTTATTGGTCAGCAGATTCAGAAAGTACTTATTGTTGAATGGTTACTTAATTTTTCCACTTGAGCTCAGTATTGATAGTCACTTTGCACAAGAACTGGTGTCAATGCTGAGCCGGCTTCACCATGGCAGTTATAAAGTGCCTTTCACCAAGGCAATTAACAAGTATTTTAACATAAAGCAGATCTATTTTATAATTTGATGCAAACTGATTCCACTGAGGAAGTGTAACTCGGGCAATACTGGCAGCTTCTGGGAAAGTCAGGGGATATAAAGACTGCAGTTTTTGATGATTGAAAACACCACTGCAGTATACTGTTGTCCTTGTAACAAACAAGTGGACTTAGGTTTCCCATTTCTATCTCGGGTATATTTACAATAAATAATGTTCAGAAAAAAATGGAAACACTTCAGTCTGCAATCAAAATAAATCCAAGTTACTTTTCCGCAAGATTCTCACAATTTCAGTAAAAACAGTATCTCTTTACAATCAGATACAGTGTTTTCCTACAGGCAGGGTTTAGGCACAGTACATTCCAAAAATAAATGAGAATTGCATGCAGAAACCTCACAATTGTGCACTATATTTACAATTATACCAACAAGGATACACTAAAACATCCTCTCCTCCCTTGTAGGCAGTGATAAATCTAGGTGGCTTCTTTGTCACTAAAGGCTTCATTTCTCTTCCATAAATGAGTTAGAATATGTAGGTATCCTACATATATTAGATGAAAAGTGCAGTAAGACCTCATCAGAAACAATCTTGGTCAAATGGTCGTCATATGCACACACCACTTTTGGTACACCAAATGCCTCCATAGCATTCCACGTCATAGAAACTGTTTGGAAATGTTATGAAAGTAATGGTACCAACTGTATCAGCTCACTGGTTAATATGAAAAGGTACAACAATTGCCTGTTTGGGGCCATTGAACTATCCCACACAAGTTCCTGGGATTCCATTAAACAATTCAGAATACCACCACCACCACTACTAGTAACCAAAAAACTTACCACGCCTGTTAATCTGAAACTGATAACCTCCAGGATCACAGGACAATGTCCTCAGGAAATGTACAAGATATTGTGAGTATTGCACCCATCACAAAAGTCCATGATAAAACCAAAAAGACTTAGTATAACAGTAGAAGATTTTATTGCAGTTAACTTCAGTTGAGCATTTCCTTTCATAGCATGAACTTCATCACAAATAAAGAGAACAACATACTCCATCATTTCAATTGTACAAAAATGATGACGTCACAATCCAAACTACCAATCACAAACTATGAATAAAACACATATTAAGAAATCTAAGTCAAATTAAGCAAAACATTGATTTATATATAATACCATTTTAGTTCATATACAAAATATATACATGCATAGCAAAGAAGTTAAAATATTCCAAAATTCAGAGCAAATATTTATAGTTTATAATTTAGCAGCCCACATTCTTAGAACACCATATATTAAATTATGATCATTTAAACATGATGGTACAGCGGCATTTAATCTAAGTTACCTCAGCAGTTGCTGATATATGTGATTACATTCCCAAGGACCTCCCCTTTGGATTCTTGTCAACTCTTTCCAACACAGCAAACTTAAAAATGAGCAGTTTATCCATACTACAACCTACTGAATGTCCGTACAGGGCATTCTTGGCATTTCTGTTGAAAACATCAAAAATGTCTTCATACATTTTTCTTCTCAAGTGGCATTCTGTGTTACCTAAGTAAAAGGAGGTACGCCCATGCCATAATGCCAAATACACCTCTCCTGGGTTACCACAACCAGCACCACTTCTCAAATGGATAGACATATTCCCCAAATATTTAATAGGCACAGTGTCACCATCAGAAATGTAGTGACAATACTTACAACCCCCACATCTACTGGTGCCAACAGTGCACATATCACAACCATCTTTTTCTAAACTCTTACCATCCATCTCAATTTTATCCTTCAGATTAGTGCCATTATATCCAAATAGTTAACTAAATATGTAGTGTGAGTATAAGAAAATAAAAAAAGTGGTCTGGTTAATTAAGTAACACAAGATGAATGGGGTGATTCAATAAAGCCTACATGATCATTTTTCACCGTGTGCACATCTCGGTGTGATGCACGCATGGCTGCGGAAAGTTTTAGATTCAATAAACTCCATGTAGTGGTGCTCACCCACACGCAAACATAGTTTATTCCATGGCATGCAAATTACACTACAAGAAGCTGAATTGTATGCTAATAAAGCAAATCAACATGTTGGAGTGATTCAAAAAGCTTTAAAGCAATCATGTAGACTCCATGCTCATGTTGCCCGTATATTCGAAAACTTTTCGAATAAAGCCATCAAAACGATTGTACATGGAAACAAGAGCAATTAAAAGGAACTAGATTTGTAGAGAACTGATCTTAACATGGACCATTATGACATCATTAGACAGGGCGGTGCTACAAAAGTAGAGTAACAACAGCAACATGCCCAGTGACATACTTGCAGCTTTGCTCCCCCACCTCCAAATGAAGAATATACTCATAACTAATGTAGAAAACTAAAAGCATAAATCCCATTGAAACAAACTATTCATAGTGTCATGTAAGCATATGCGGTATGTAGCAGATGGAATACAGTCAAATTTTATCAAAACCCATATCCCTCTGTGCAGATATATGGCAAAGTAATACCCTCCCTTGTCTTTACAACACTGGGCTTTACTTCTGTTTTACTGCCTACATGGTTACCAACCATGTAGATTCAGGGCCATCAGCACTGTGAATATGCAAATGAGGTCAAAACTCATTAGACTTGCTAAATCAAAAACTTGTAATCATGTAGGGATGTTCACTTCATGTATGCGCTTCCACAATGTTTGCAATGGATGACAATAGTGAATGATAACATTGGGGGAGGGTCAGGTTACATTTACAAAGGTATACATGTAGGTCTGTGAAGGGTGAAAATGAATGTAAGCAGTGCACAATACACAAGTTATGTTTCATCCTTTTTAATTTTGTCCAAATGTGTCATTTCTGTCCACTTTAAGTAATTTTTCTATTATTTTTTACATTGTTTGTGTGATGCGGTGTTTAGCACAATCATGGGAAATGGAGGAATGAATGGTAGATTTTTCCAAATTTGACATGTAATTAATCCCTGTGGCAGCACATGTATGTCTAGGGCTGGAGTATAGATGGTCCTGGGTTCTAATACAGGATGTGTGGAGGTGTGTATCACACACTAATGAGCAACAACAGACTTAACACAGTCAGTTAAGCAGCGGATGTGTATTATAGTTGCTAATTACAGCATAAGCAGGTAATTTTCAGCATGGTGGATCTATTTAACAAGCGTTAAACTATCTGTGTAGACTCCATTCTGTTTTTTCCTGCATATTTCAGTACCACTGGAATAGAGAAAAGGAAATTTTAAAGGTACACAATGCTAGGGGCTGCTGCAGCTTTACTCGATATGTATGTTCTATAGGCTGAAGCCAATGCTGCAGCAGCTGCTGGTGACAATAGTCCTCGGCCAAGAAGGAGAAGCGAGTTCAGGCCCAGGGTAGCTTTCCAGGTGCTACATGAGCTGGAGATTGTAGACTGGTACAGGGTGGACAGGGACACATTGCAAAAACTCTGTGAGCTCTGATGCCCTCAACTCAGAGCCAGAGCCAGCAGAGGGGAACCCATCCTAGAAGAAACTAAGGTATGTGGTGCCCTTAGAATATTAGTTACAGGTACCTTTCAAAGATCAACTGGGGCATGATGGGGGTGTCACAGGCATCAGCATCCAGGATCATAAACAAATTCCTGGATGCTATGCTCATACATGCTAGTGAGCACATATGTTTTCCCCATAGTTTTGAGGAGAGCTCCAGGAATATCCAACAGTTCTACCAGGTAGCACACTACCCTGAAGTACTGGGTGCCATAGATTCCACTCATGGACACATTAAGGCACCATCTGTTAAACAAGGTAGAATATACAGTAACCACAAGAGGTACCACTCTGTCAACTGCCAAGTCATGTGTAATGCCCAGGGGATTATCTTGAATGTGTGTGCTGGCAACCCTGGCAGTTATCATGACCTCCATATCTGGCACACATCACAGCTGTATCAGATGTTTGCTAGGGGGGGGGGGGGATCCCACAGGGCCATTTACTAGCAGATGCTGGCTATGCATTCAAACCACTGTGGATGATGACACCCATCAAAATTGCACACACAGGCACAGAAGAACTCCATAATGAAGCACATGCTCAAACAAGTAACATCACAGACCATGTGTTTGGGCTGCTGAAGTCACGTTTCCAGTGCCTAGATATGACTGGTGGAGCCCTGCAGTATAATCCACGTAGATGTACACAAATATTCATAGTATGTGCTATGCTACACAATCTGATCCTGCGGAAACAGCTGCAGCAGGATCAGCAAGGGGTAGGGACATGCAACGCCCCACCAACACCTAGGTTACCACAGGTAAAGTCAGAGGAGGGCATGGAGGGGTAACCACCAACTGCCGTGGCTGAAGGCAGATGTAGGCATGCTCAGTATGCAATTGCTTTGGCAAAGAGACAATGCATAGCGCATTCACTGACCACTTAGGTGCCTAATACCATTCTTCTACTCACATACATATATTAAAATTGATGTCAGGCAACGCACACAAACTTTACCTCCCCATGTATTGTCTGTGTACTACTTACATCAGAGTCAGCCCTGAACTAAAACTGTGCCAACTGCTGCATTTGCAAGGTAAGTCCTGAACCTAGAGTACATTGTGTAATAATATTATGACATATTGCTGAATTTCTTAAGTTGATACAGTAATCAGGTAAATGGTGTTGGATTTATACAGAAACTACCTTAACATGTAATTTCAGTTATATATTCCCATTATTAAGTATTAGGCCTCAGGCATCAAAGATTCACACAATCATCCCTCTAAAAAGTAACGATGATCAGTGCCTGCCCTCAGTTTAGCAAAATACCTTTATACTGGTAAATCATGAAAGAGAGAAGTTAGAAAGTAATGAGATACATTGCAGTTTCTGACTTCAAAACCCTTCCCAAGATCAAACATCCAGGATGTAGAACAAGGAGAGTAACAGGGGCATCACAGCAGTAACTCACCTTTGCCCATCACCAAAAGAACAGGCTAGCCCCCCCCCCCTCCCCACAGGAGCATCACAGCAGTAACTCACCTTTGCTCATCACCAAAAGAACAGGCTGTCCCCCCCACAGGGGCATCATAGCAGTAACTCACCTTTGCTCATCACAAAAAGAACAGGCTAGTCCCCACAGGAGCATCATAGCAGTAACTCACCTTTGCTCTTCACCAAAAGAACAGGCTAGCCCCCCCCCCCCCCATAGGAGCATCATAGCACTGGGTCTGTGTATCGTGTTAACTGTCACCCTCTCTAATTCAATGCTACTCTCCTGCCTTCTTTGACACTCATGCCTAACTGCAGCAGATCTTCTTTCATACAATCCATTCACCTCTTTGCTGGATGTTCTCATTTACTGTTACCTTCTTCCTGTCTTTTGCAAATCTTCTTCACCAGATTGTCTTCTGCTTTTCTGCACATGTGTCAGAACCATATAATCTGTTCTCTTTGATCTGTTCTGCAATTGGACCTAGACTGGCTTCTCCTCATATGCCCTCCTTAGGCACTTCATTTCCATCACATCTAACTTCTTCTTCTGTTCTGCCTTTACTGGCTAGGTTTCTGTACCATGCAGTAGTACTGGTCGCACCATTGTCTTGTACACCTTACTTTTCAGCTTCTCTGGCATTCTTCTGTCATAGACTACACCTGAAACCCTGTGCCAGTTGGCTGCAGCCTCTCTGATTCTAGCTTTGACCTCTTCATTCAAACTTCCCTACTCCTCAACCACCCCTCCCAGATTCTTGAAGCTATTTACCTATTCCACTATCTTCCCCTCTATCTCAATTCTCAGCTTCTGCTGACTTCCCCAGTTTACTGCCATTACCACTGTCTTATCTGTGCTTAGTTTCATCCTATGTGCCTTCTGTTTTTCATTCCATTCCCCTATCCTTTGCTGAATTCCTGGTCAGAGTCTGCCAGTAATGTCACATCATCTGTATACAGCAATTTTGTTGATCTATCCCCTCCAACCTGTTTGCTAGTGTAAACCATCACCAGTATGAACAGCAGTGGGCTTAGAGCTGAACCCTGATGCACACCCACTCTCACTGGGAACCTCTCTATGAGGCCAAACACTGTTCATACTTAAGTCATTGGGTCCTTAGATATAGCCTGCACTAATTCTACCAATGTTTCTGGGACTTCGAACCACCGCAGTACTGCCCAAATTAGCTTTCTTGGGACCTTGTCATATGTTTTCTCCAAGTCTAGGAATGCACAGTTGGACTCTTTCCTCATCTCTAGCTTCTTCTCAACTATCTGTCTGACAGTGAACATCGGGTCAGTTGTGAAGCATCCTGATCTGAATCCAGACTGCTCATTTCCCATCTTACTTTCTACTACTTTGCGTATACATTTATCAATCACTCTCTCCAGAACTTTCATGCACTGTATTAGGAGTTTGATGCCTCTTTACTGCCCACAGTTGCGGCTGTCCCCTTTGTTCTTGTATACTGGCATGAGTTTGCTTGTTCTCCAGTCATCTGGGATACGCCTTTCTCTCCACACTGCTAGGAGTATCCTGAAGAGCCATTTCTCTCCTATCCCACCCGGCATATTTATCATAACTGCTGTGACCTCATCTGAGTCATCTGCTTTCCCTGACTTCATTTCCTTTAGTGCTATCCTTACTTCTTTTAGGATGGGCTTCTCTTCTTCTTCCCTCATTGTAGGTTATTTCTGGGGCAGTACAGCTTATGTGGGTTTTTCTTCAATCAGAAGCTGCTGGAAATACTCCTTCCATTTGCCTTTGATGTCCTGGGAACTGGTGAGCAGGTTGTTGCTAACATCCCTTATGAAGGGTGTCTGACTATCTTATCTTACTGTCTTTGCTTTGCTTCTTTGTGCCCCTTACTGAGTCACTTTCCAGACGTTGGTATAGTGCCTCAGATGCCCTATTCTTTCCTATTGCAACTTCCTTCTTAGCTTCTTTGTTAGCCAACAAGTAGTCCTTCTTAGCCTGGTCAGTATTTTCTATGTCCCACTTTTTCCTGCACTCTTTCTTTTGATGGCTTCCTGAAATTCTACATTCCACCACCAGCTTTCCATATCTGGCTTGGCCACATATCTGTTCTGTAGTCCTCACACATGCTGTTTTGAGGTGCAGCCATTCTTCTTCAACTCCACTTCTTTCCTCTCTTTCTTGGGATGCTTAGAGCCCTGAGTAATTTCTTGAACTGTTGTGCTTTGTCTCCATTCAACTTCCTGGTCTTCAGCCTGGTCTCTGTTGATCTTGGAGCCTTATCTGACCACTGCTTGCAGCTGATTATGGCAACCAGTGGTTGATGCTGTGGATAGACAGTTTCACTGAGGATGACTTTTCAAAAATTGATTCTACCCCAGTACCCTTTCCTTACTAAGAGGAAGTCTACCTGAGTTGTATGTTGGCCACTCTTGTATGTGATCTTGTGACAGTCTCTCTTTCAGAAAGGTGTGTTGGCTACTATCAAGCCATTTGCCAGACAGAAGCCTAGAATGGCCTCGCCTTTATGCTTGTTGTCCCACCCATGTGGACCTAGGCAGTCCTCATATCCTGCTCTGTCTGTCCAGATATGTGCATTCAAGTCACCCATTGTCACCACCAATTCCTATTGTCCTGCTTTATCTAATAGGTCCTGCAACTGCTGTCTGAATGCACTCTTTTCCTCACTATCACAACTCTGCTGTGGGGCATAGGCTGAGATTATGAATACTGCCCTATCATTACACTGGAGTCTGATTGCCATGAGTCTGTCACTAATACTTATTATAGCCCTCACTGCCTTGTGAAGCTTCTCTTTCACCACAATTCCCACACCATTTCTAGCATGTCCCCCTCCTGAGTAGTAGATTCTGGATCTCAAACAAAGTGGCTTTACTGCACTGCCCTTCCATCTTGTCTCTTGGATACATAGGATGTTCAGCCTCCTCCGTATCATGGTCATCCACTTCCAAGCTTCAGTGAACCTACATTTAGTATAGCAATTCATAGTTCATGTTTGGCCGGTTGATTGGTGTTATGTCTAGCTTTCACTCAACAGAGCTATCCCAGGTAACTCAGGCTGGGCAATTACACACCACCCCACTAGTAGCTTATTGACTCAGGGCTGCTGATCTTTATGGTGAGCAGACACTGGGCAATAGGGGCACATACACCCTTCCTACTGTTAGCATGGGTCCCTGGTGTAGGTCGAAGTAGGCTGGTTCCTCAACCCACTTATCACTGGTAACTACCCATGCCCATTTTGGCTACATTAGTCAACATCACCAAATCACCTAGAGCCATGTTTTACACTGAGTGGCTAGTCATGACACAATGTGCAGTCTGTGATCTGTATTCTTCTATCTTGAGAATACTGTGCACCACAGTAGATGCCCAAAGTGGTTGGTTTGTAAAGCTCTTCCTCCTATAGGACACCATGTAGAATCTGTGCTGCTGCCCACATCACTCTGCTAACCTGAAACATCCAATTATGCTCAATAAGGGTACTTGTGTTGCTACACATCTAGGCTTCTAAACAGCCTAGTGCTATTATGCTACTAGCCTCATAGAACGCTATGACACTATGTGCCTATGCAGGCCTCCCAAGCCAATGTGTACCACATGACCTGCTGATGTCAACTACTAACAGTGCACCTGCACTCTTGTATAAATTAGACTCGTGTTGCAGTGCTTGTGTTAAGTATTGTGTTCTGTAGTCTGTTCACTTAGATATGTAGGGATTTAGTTCTCACTGTAGTTGACTGTGTGTGTGTGTGTGTGTGTGTGTGTGTGTGTGTGTGTGTGTGTGTGTGTGTGTGTGTGTGTGTGTGTGTCTGTCTGTCTAGTCAGCAGAGTAGATGTGGTATCCTACAGTTAGTTCTTCAAGGGCATGGATTGCCAGTACTTTGATACCTGCACAAGCCTACACATCCATGTGATGCAGTCCCCCCAACCTTTTTTCTCCCTCATGGCCTGATGATGTCATCTACTATAAGTTCACCTGCACTCCTGTAGCAGTCAAACATGTGCCATGGTGTTTGCATTAGCACTCCTGTAGCAGTCAAACATGCGCCATGGTGTTTGCATTAAGTACTGTGTTCTGTAGTCTGTGCACCTAGATAGATAGGGGCTCTGTTCTCACTGTAGTCAATGGTTTGTGTGTGTCCAATCAGCAGAGTGTATGTGATATCCTACAGTTACTTCATCAAGGGCAGGGGTTGTTAGTATTTTGTTTCTTGCAGAAGCCTACACATACATGTGATGCAGTCCTCCTGACCCCCTGTCTCCCACATGGCAGGTGATGTTGTCTACTATAAGTTCACCTGCAGTCCTCTAAAAGTCAGAATTGTGCCATGGTGCTTGTGTTAAGTACTGTGTTCTGTAGTCTGTGCATCTAGATAGGTAGGGGTTCTATTTTCATGCAGTCAACTGTGTGTGTATGTTTGTGTGTGGGGGTAGACAGAAGAGTAGAATGTGCTTCCCACAGTTAATGCTCCAATGGCATTGATTGAGAGTATTTTGATATTTACAGATGCCTATACATTCATGTCATGCAGCCCACCCCACATCTCATCTCCCATATGGCCTGCTGATATCATCTACTATAAGTTCACCTTCAGTTCTGTAAAAGTCATAATTGTGTTCAGGATGTTTGCATTAAGTACTGTGTTTTGTAATCTGTGCATATAGATAGACATGGGTCTATTCTCACTACAGTTGAAAGTGTGTGTGTGTCTATCAGCACAGTAGAAGTAGTATCCTGCAGTTAGTTCTCCAAGGCCATGGATTGCTAGTATTTTGATGCTTACACATCCATTTCACGCAGCCCTCTCAACTTCTTGTCTCCCACATGGCCTGCTGATTTTATCACTATAAGTTCACCTCCACTCCTATAAAGTAAGACTTGTGCTGTGGAACTTGCATTAAGTACCGCATTCTATAGCCTATGTAGCTAGATAGGTAGGGGGTTCTAGTCTCACTGCAGTAAACTTGTGTATATGTCTAGTCAGCAGAGTAGATGTGGTATCCTACAGGTACTTCTCCAAGGGCAGGGATTGTTAGTATTTTGTTTCTTGCAAAAGCCTACACATACATGTGATGCTGCCCTCCCAAGCCCTTGTCTCCACATGGCCTGCTGATATCATCTACTATAAGTTCACCTGCAGTCCCATAAAAGTTCTACTTGTATGATGGAACTTGTATTAAGTACTGTTTTCTGTAGTCTGTGCACCTAGAAAGGTAGGTGGTCTATTCTCACTTTAGTGAGAGAGAGCGTGTGTGTGTGTGTGTGTGTGTGTGTGTGTGTGTGTGTGTGTGTGTGTGTGTGTGTGTGTGAGTGTGTGTGTGTGTGTGTGTGTGTGTGTGTGTGTGTGTGTGTGTGTGTGTGTGTGTGTGTGTGTGTGTGTGTGTGTGTGTGTGTGTGTGTGTGTGTGTGTGTGTGTGTGTGTGTGTGTGTGTGTGTGTGTGTGTGTGTGTGTGTGTGTCTAGACAGCAGAGTAGATGGAGTAGCCTACAGTTAGCTTTCCAAAGGCATGGACTACCAGCATTTTGATACTTGTACAAGCCTACACATCCATTTCATGCAGCCCTCCCAACCTCTTATCTTGCACATGGCCTGCTGATGTCATCTGCTATAAGTTCATCTGCAGTTCTATAAAAGACTTGTGCTATGCTGCTTGTGTTAAGTATTGTGGTCTGTCGTCAATGCACTTAGATAGGTAGGGTTCTATTCTCACTGCAGTAAACTGAGTGTGTGCGTCTGTTAGATGTTGCTTTACATTAATGATAGCCTTTTACAACAGCATGTGGGACATTTATTCTGTCTTTAACAGACAATGCTGATGTCATCAGCTCTAAATTGTTGTCTGACACACTTCAAATCACACTTGAGCTGTGGTGCTTGAGTTAAGTACTGTGTTCTGTAGTCTGTGTACTTAGGTAGGGGTTCTATCCTCACTATAGTCAACTGTGTGTCTTTGTGCTGTAGCTTGACATTACCAAGAACGTTTTACACCAGCATGTGGATACTTGTTCTGGCCTCAACAGACTCTGCTGATATCATCATCTATATGATAGTTTTGGATCTGTAGTAATCTTAACAGGCCATGGACAGACAGTGGGCTGGAGTCCAGGCAGATGTGAACCCATCCTATACCACACAGGTGACAGTGACATGGCATTTCATGGTTCCTACCCTTTGTGTTATGTAGATTTGAAAGGCCTGCGGTCAATCCAGCTACTGTATGTGCCTGGTGAGGGTAATGCAAAAGAGAACATTATACTGATGTACTGTTATGAAGAGGTTTCACTATAGTACTGTCATCAAATCTTAATGTATAAATATGATGGTGTGACTTATAAATGTGCACCTATGTTTGTAATGGGAAATCCTTAAAGTCAGAAGTTAGACAATAATGATGCACATTGCAGTTTCTTACTTCACAACCCTCACAGGTGAATTCAGGATAAGGTTGTGAGATGTTGATGCTATAAACTGTTGAACTTTCCAAGAAGAATAATTTCATGGTACGATACCAACATCGACAACAGAAATGCAGATATACTAAGCAATAAGTTACCTATACACCATGAGCATCACACAGAATATGTTTATATCCTTGAATCCAAATAATAGAAAACAGGGAGATGGCACAGTTATCATCAGTTGCACACAATGTTGGGTGGGCAGGAAACCTAGGCTGACACAAAAGGTCAGTGAGTGTGTGTAAGAAAGAGGAGAAGGCAAACATATGTATAAAACAAAAAATGGCTAAGCACAAAGACACCCATGACCTGACTCTTCTGTGTGTGGACAGAACACTCACTGATGGAGCACTGGGGGTACTGGCAGTATGTGACAGTAATTGGACATGGCCACATTGGCTGTCAGCAGATGATGTGGCTGACCTAAGCCCATGAGGATGCTGCTCCTCTCCCAGCAGACATTCCACCACACACACTGCTTGTTCTATAACAGATACCCCCTAGTCCATCACAGACACCATGTGTTTCCATGTGCTGTGAATGGGCAACATGGTGGAGCCAGTCACACATAGCAGACTGTCCCACAGTACTCTGAGACATGCACTGTGTAACCCATGCTATATCATTGTCCTTGAAATGTGTGAGGAAATGAACTGAAAATCATATAATATGCAGCTATCAAGAAATAAAGGCCAGCTTCGATGTTAAATGATATAACTTGTGATTTGTGTGCTGCTTACTCACATTTCCAACCTTATGTGTAACACTTTCCTGATCTAAGCTGACATACCCAGTGGAAGTAAGGCAGCCTGCAGTGCTGTTGTGAATTCTTCCTCCCAAGCACTAATCACTCACAGCTGCAATTCTTTAATAATGTGCACCATATAAAAAGTCAGCCCTGTAGCTAGGCAAGCTGATGTTAGCTCTATATATTTCCAACATTGCAAACAGACATTTCCTTGAGGATATCTCTACAGAGGAGCACAAATTCTCACAAGGTATGTTTCCATTTTGTCACCTACATACTGCATATAGTGGAATGTATTTAACAGTAATGTGAAGCACAGACTCTTACAGTGTCATCTGCATACATTACTTACAAGTATAGTGATGTCATGGCCATACATACTGCAAATAGTGGAATGTATTTAACAGTAATGTGAAGGACAGACTCTTACACAGCTATCTGCATACATTATGTACAAGTATAGTGATGTCATGGCCATGTTTGTCCAGCCGTTTACCAGGTAGGCATGACTGGCAAGACATTAATATAAAATGAAATAAATGCTGTGTGAGAAATATGTAGAAATGTTTCAGGGACAGCTCCTTTGACAGCACTTGTAGAATTTCAAAGATATTTTGTTAGCCAAAAGAGCCATTTGCCTGTTCTGTTGTGGGGGTGGGCACTAAGATGAGTTACTGTTATGCCACTAACAAGGATATCTTGCTCTTGCTATTCTCCATCTTTTGCATCATCCGTGTTGTTAGTATTTCACATCTCTAGACTGTATTATGATTTACCAGTGGGTAATACTGACTGCCTACCTTTTATGTTGTATATGTAAACCGTTATTTTGTAGTTATCTGATACCTATGTGTATTATATGTCTGTTTCTTTAAGGGCATCTACAATCATGGCAGCAAGACATATCAATTCACATCTAAGACCATTAACAGATGCTGAAAACCAAATCATTATTGATGGTTTTTGGCAACATGGAGCCTTCCTCCTGTAATGGGGAAGGCAAGATATAGACCATAGGCTCTCAATATGGCAGCAAATTGTTTCGAAGTTGAATGCCATAGATGGCCCTGGCAGAACCTATGAACAGGTGTGCCACAGTGCCATTGACATGATAACTGCTGCAAGAAGGAGAGCAGCCACAGTTGTCCTTGACCTTTTGGTTACAGGTAGAGGCCCTGCTAGAGGCCCACCACTGACCCTAAATGAGCAGTTCTTAGCTGACCTAAGGAGTACCCAAAGCACACAGGAAGCTGATGTCTCCTATGTGCTAGATGTGGGAACCAGTGTGTCAGACCTACCGAGCACATCCCAAGAGGAACTTCCAGGTAGGCCTTGTTATTTGAACTGTTGAATACTGTTGTATAGTTTTAGATTTTAAATGAATAGGTTGTGTGTCACATATATTTATTTGGATGGGTGGACTGAAGAGTGCTACTGTTATAAGCTTTTCTTGAAGTGGTCACCCACATTTTTGTTTAAATGCTTGTTTACTGCAGCTATAAAGAGGCAAATGTATTACCCCATGTTATAGTTGATTGTGATGTTGTTGACCTTACCTCTTGCTTAACTTCTTTCAGGACCATCAGGCCTCCAGCAAATCTTGCCTTCTGCAGTTGATAAGACAAATATTGTGATGTCAGTACTGCTGATCCATTTTACCAAATATTGTGGTGTGTGATTTTGAGCTCATCCATGCTGTGTGTATAGCTTTACTGCCTATAATACTGACATCATTATTACTTTGCTAGCATATATTGCACTAAAGTAGTGCTGGTATTAATTTATTCCACTGTTTCTTGTTTGTTATCACAGGTAATACTAACATTGGAACTGTGGGCCCTGTGCCACCTGATGTCAGTATAGCAGCAGACCCTGACGATGATGGTGGCCAAACTGAGGCACTGTCGGGGGTGTGCAAAGGTTGAATCTGACACAGTGGTTGACATACAACCATCCCCTACATTTACATTGGACAGAGCCAGTAGGCCTATGTCTACCCAGACCACTGAGCCCACAGATCTTGGACAGGTGGAGGGCGAGGACATTGGTCAGGGAAGTGTGTCTACTGTGGTTTCAGTGCCTGCTGAATCTGGCCACAGCCACAGTGTAAGCAAGGAGTCACACTAGAGGTTTGATAGGGGTGCTCAGAGGGGGCATGCTGTCCCTCCTCCACCTGGAGCAGATGTCAATTCCCATGCCAGTCAGTTGATGTTTAGGGCCATTATGGAGGTAGAAGCATGTTCCCATAGGTGCTCCAGACAAATGCTCAGGATTGTGGATGTGGCACAGTCTGACATGCATGACTGCCTCCACCATATTGCCGATGCAATGGATCGGATGAATGACACACTGAAACGAGCAGCGTTTGAGATGAAAGGGGACCACCACCCTTATGGGCATAGGTCAGCAACATCATCTGGTGTCAGCCAACATGGCCATACCCGATCGCGCTCCCATAGTGGTACTACTTCCACTGCTACATCAGTGAGTATGCTATCCACAAACAGATGTGGTAGGCCATGAGGTCCTAGTGCTGGGTGCTCCTGTGAAGGTGCCTCATCCAGTAGACAGCAGTCATGTTCAGGTAGCAACACTGCATCTGTGTCTGGTCCTGGATGTCATTGTGCCAGTGCATCTCCTTGCAGAGCCAGTTCTCATGGTTGGGGGCAACAAAGATGAACTGCCACCTCTAACATGCATGGCTCACACCTGTCCAACACAACAAAATGTAGAGCCAGCACTCAGCTTGGCTATGTTCATGCACATGCTTCCACACCAATTTCACCTGGATGACCCTTACAGACAGAAACACAACAGTTATTCAATTTTCTGTTTTGTCCAAATGTCTGCCTTCTTACTCACACACACTCACTGACCTTTTGTGTCAGCCTAGGCTTCCTGCCCCAACCACACACACACACACACACACACACACACACACAATGCCCTGTGTAAGTAATGATAACTGTGCCATATCTTTGTGTTCTACCTTTCTGATTCAGGGATATACAAACTTTGTGTCTGATGCTCAGGATGCATACCAAAGTTAGTGCTTCGTATATCTGCATTTGTGTTTGGCAACTGTGTATTGTACCCATGACTTATGGCCTTGGAAATGGAGAGACTTGAGAGCATCCAAATGTCACAGCTTTATAGTGACTGCTGTTGTAAGGGTGCTGAGAGCATCCAAATGTCACAGCTTTATAGTGAATGCTGTTGTAAGGGATGTGAATTCAGAAACCACAATGTGTATCATCCCTTTGTAACTTTTTTTTTTGTGTAATGACCACCACACAACACCCTCTTCAAGTGATGATAACTGTGCCATATCCCTGCTTTCTGTGTTTTGGATTCAGAGAGACAAACACTTGGTGTCTGATGCTCAGGGTGCATAGCTAACTTAGTGCTTAGTATATCTGCATTTGTGGTGCTTAACTGGTCATTGTACCTTTAACTTATATTAGTCTTGGAAAGTTCGACAGTCGATAGCATCAATATGTCACAACTTTATCTCTTGTGAGGGATGTGAAGTAAGAAACTGCAATCTGTGTAATTACTTTCTAACATATCTCTTACAGGATTTTACAGTCCAAATATGCGGTGCACATCACAGGACACTCCATGATATTCAGGGCTTAGGATTGTATGACAGCACAGAATTTGCTTTTCCCTTTCTTTAGTTTTCTTCAATTACATATTTGTTTGCAACTGTTTGCATGATGAGTTGCATAGAGCAAACAGTGTAAGCAGAAAACCTGCACCAATAAGTGAGTAAAATAGGGGATGTCATGTAAGTAGTCCATTGGCAGTGTATTACTGCTATTTGGACTGGCATGCCCTTCATTTTTGACCAAAACACAATGACCGGTACATCCAATAAAGTTGAAATTGCAGTGCTAGCCAATATTGTGCACCATTGCACACCCCCAAGTACAGTGATAAATGCTGTGTGCACACCCAGTAAGTGCACAATAAGTGGAATTGGGGGGAAAACATCATGATACAAAATGTAACTGGTGGGAAATACTCATTCTACATTGGGCTTGATCTCGAGTAGGCATGGCAAGAGGTTCTGGTGAGGGAGAATACTAACAATCTCAGAAGTGGGGAGTCCAGGATACCAAAGTATTTTTGGAGTCCTAGTTATGCATCATGTGCCCTGGTTACTGCAGAGGGACTATTCAGGCTCAAAATATAAATCTGAGTCTTGGAATGGTGTTGCTAAGGCTTTGACCAGTGCTACAGGTATCTACCACACTGGTGAACAATATCCGCACCATTTTGAGTACCTCAGGAAGAGGGATAACTTTGATCACTGGATCAGGGAATTTAGGACCAGTGACACCCCAGAGATGTGTAATTATCAATTACAGTGACTACTTGTACGAGTTAAAAGCTGAATATATGCAAGACTCTTATTCACATACTGTTTCATCATTATTGCAATGTAACAGCAAACATGTATACCAGTGGCACAAATGGCCTGCTGTAAACTGTAATCAGAATAATTGATAAATACATATGTGCAATACATGCACACATCAAGGATTGCTTGCTGCAATCTGTACTATAGTATGCCTCTGCTATGAACTAGTAATTGTATCAATGCTTAGTATGTTCATAGGTTCATAGGTTCATACTAGGCTATCTGCCCTAGGGCATTTATAAGCCTAGCCAGAATGTGTTTGGCTTTTGCCACCCATTTCAAATTTATTTTGCTATGCCCTTTTTTGAGGTTAGTATACTGTGCCTCTGTCTAACAGTGACACAGAAGTGATACACGGGGTAAACCTACAATCTCCCATCCACTCATCAAGATTCCTCCAGAAGAGAGTCAATGAGGGACTCTGCCTAACCTGGACTGGGATTTTATTCCAGAGTGAAGGGAGCCTCTGGGTTATGAATCTGTCCCTCCAGCATTTCCTATTTATTTCAGTGCTGAAGTTCAAGTCTCTCGAGCGCGTAGCTCGATGGGATTTGGATTTTCTGAGGTGCAGCATGTCCATTAATTCCGGGTTGGACATGGCTTTATACATCAGGCACAGATTGCCTCTGAACAGGCGGTATGCCACTGAGTAGAGCTGGAGTTTCTTTAACTGGGCAGCATATGGCATCTGTTTGAGCCCTTTGATCCTCTTAGTGAGGTACTTTTGGGGTCTTTCCAGTTGCTGCAGGTGTCTGGTAAGGTACATCCCAAAAGGGGCATTGTACTCAATTATGGGCCTGATGAGGGATGAGTAAAGAGGCACGACGACCTCCCCTGATCTAGATGTGAATCCCTTCATGATTAGGTGGGCTATATAAAATGTTTTTCTAACCACTTTGGCCACGTGGTTGTCAAATGAGAGATTGCTATCAACTTGGGTCCCCAGGTCCCTAATTACTTCTGTACTTAATGGATTACCACCTATGTGGTAATTTGTGGGCACTTTGCTTTTGCCAAAGGGGATGACTATACACTTTTTGGCATTTAGCTTGTGGCCATGGCTCTGGCACCAGTTGTCTGTTTCTATGAGGCCCTTTTGGAGGATGCTTGTGTCAGCTGGAGAGTCGATTATGGCGCCCAGTTTGCAGTCATCTGCGAACTTGGTCAGCCACAGTCCTTCCGTGTTGGCCTGTACCTCCGAGAAATATATACCGAACAAGAGAGGTCCCAGGACTGAGCCTTGTGGGACACCACTTGTAACCGGATTGGAGTCTGACATGGCTTCAGCAATTCTAACCATGTGGGTTCTGTCCTTGAGCCAGTTTGAAATCCATCTAGTGACATAGAGGTTTATATTTAAGCTGGTGAGCTTATCTATAATGCCCGAGTGGGGTATTGTATCAAAGGCTTTTGCGAGGTCCAGGTAGGCTGTGTGGACTACCTTCCCCTCGTCAATGGCCTTGGTGACTGTTTCAAAGAAATCAACCAGGTTTAAGAGGCAGGATCTGCCCTTAACAAAGCCGAACTGGGTAGGATCCAGTGTCTGTAGGTCCCCAATATCTTTATTTATGAGGTCCATGATGATCCTTTCCATAGCTTTGCAGACCAAGCTAGTCAGGCTTATGGGGCGATAGTTTCCAGGATCCATTGAGGCACCACCTTTATGGAGAGGGACCACTGTTGCTGCACGCCACTCTTTGGGCACATATCCTGTAGTAAGGCTGAGATTGAACAGTAGTTTTATGTTTGGGTTTAGCTCTTCTTGGAGTTCATGTAGGACGCAGCCCGGGACACCATCTGGTCCCATTGATGCTGTGTTTTTTGCTTTGGAGAGGGCGGCTCTTACCTGAGCATCTGAGATGTCAGGGGGTCAGCACTCTGCTGAGATAGATATTTGCCCTTTTGGTGGGGAGGGGGGGAGAAGTTTGCGCTGAACCTGTCAGCTAGGATGTTGGCAATGTCTGTGGGTTCAGTGTATTTTTGTCATTTTGGACTAATTCTGAGCATATCTGGGAATTACCACCCAGGTTCCTAACATAACTAAAGAAAGCCTTGTGATTATCCTTAGTGTCCTGTGCAATTTTTCTCTCGAAGCTGGCCTTAGACAATTTTATGAGTGCTCGTAGTTTTTTGCTAATACTGATCAGTGATGCCTTCCCTTTTTGGGATTTTGCTCTATCATTTAGTAGCTTCCTCCTTCTATTGTATAGTTTGTTTATGGCTGGGGTCCACCAGACAGGACGTCTGCCTTTGGAGGATTGGGTCTTGGTTTTATTTGGGATCGCACGATCCATGCATTCCTGAAGGTATTCATAGAATGCGTTTATAAAGGATTCTGTGGTCTGGGCCGTATTTTCCACAGGCCCGGGGGCTTTGAAGGATTCCACCTCGGTTTTGAGGAGTGTGAAATTTGCTTTAGAGAAGTTTTTCACTGGGCAGGGGGTGGGGTCGGGATGTGAATATCCAGTGAGATTAGTTTATGGTCTGATCTTACCAGTGTGGGATACACTTCTGGTCTGGAGCATAGAGTCCCCATGTTGGTGATGATCAGGTCCAGTATGTTTTCCCCTCTTGTGGGAGTGGTAACAAGTTGTTCCATAGCATTTGAGTTTATAAATTCTAGGAACCTTTGGGCTAGGGTGTTGGAGCTAGAGTAATGCTCCCAGTCTATGTTTGGGTAGTTGAAGTCGCCCAATATAATGGTGTCTGGAGAGACCTTCATATTTTCCAGTGTTGTCAGAAAGGCTGAGTGGGGTTCCTGGGTTTGGGAGGGTGGTCTGTAGCAGGCTATAAACTGGAAGGCAGTTTTACCCACTGTTAGTTGCACATGGATAGTCTCTGATGCTTCGTGCTTTGCCACCAACCTGGAGGTGTGGGTATCTTTGATGAATATCGATACTACCCCTCCTTTTGTGGTTCGGTCCAAGTTTTGGGGCCGAAAAGCATGGTATGAGGTATAACCTGGTAGTGCTGGGGTGCTCTCGGGAGCCCTGAACCAGGTTTCTGTTACTGCACAGATATCGATGTTCTCCATGCTAAGGAGAGTTTCGTGCGTGCATCTTGAGGTTTAGACTTCTGGCGTTGAGTAGCATTACTCTTAGTTTCTTATCCCTTGTGATACCTATGGAGGTGGGTTTGTCTTTTGAGCCTTGCCTAAAAAAGGCACTATGGGGTAGCAAGAGCCTTTGCCAATATCCAAAGCCCAGGGGTGACAGGTGCAAGCCGTCCCTAGCGAAGCATCGTGGCTTGTCGAGCATATCATCCCAAGCTGACAGGCATTGGATCCCCTTTGTATGACACCAGTACTTAAGCCAATTGTTGAAATCGATCATCTTGTCTTCATATTGTGGCATCATTCTTGGTGAGGGTAAGATGCTACTCAAGGTCAGGGTCATACCAGCCTGGGCTACATGCTCAGAGAGCTCCTTTATGTCTCTTTTCATGTAGTCCAGGGAGGTACATCTCAGGTCATTCACACCAGCATGGACAATGACGGAGTCATATTTGTACTTGCCTTGGAGTGAACTGAGTGCTTGTGTTATGTGGTGGATCATAGCGCCTGACAGGCTGCTCACCGTGACCCTCTCCTTGTTCAGCCTGGTGAGTGGGACGTCAGTGTGCCTGATGATAGCATCACCTATTACAAGTGTATCAGGTGTGTTGTTTAGTCTTAAGGGCTGTGACTGTTCAGCACACTGGCTTTGTGAGATATGTGTTGCACGTGTTTTGTTTTGGGGTAGCGGTTGCTTGGGTGTCTGCTTTGGAGGTCTCTGCTGCTTAGGTAGATCTTTATTTAGAGCCTCCGAGTATGTTTTTGTGTGATTATGTGTTTGGTTTGCTGTCGTGGTAGGTCTATGTGAGACTGGAATTGTAGTGAGTGTGGTTTCCTTCTCCTCCTGACTGGTTATGCCAGTACTGAGTTGAGAGGTTAGCCTCCAGTTTGGCTATATGGTTGCATCTCTCACATGTGTTGGAATTTGTTGGGAGGAGGAGAGGGTTGTCTGTGTACATGAGGCAGTTGTAACATTGCCTCAAGATTTCCAGATTCACCAGCTGAACCGGAGAGGAGATTGACAACTGACCTTTGGACATGCTAGAATAATATTGGGAATTCCTTAATAATTGAAAACAAGGGCCATTGGGGAGTGAGGGTATAGTGCTTTTAATTTTTGGTGCTGACTTATATAATTGCTTTAGCGAGCAAGTGCCAGGTAACTTAAGTGCAATGTGTTAGAGGTAACTTAAATGCAAAAACGACAAACAGTAACTTTCTTTCAAGTGAAACAAGGAAATAAGTACAGTAAGCAATGCAGATATCACTAGTGATCCACAGAAGCGCTGAGAAGCCGCGTATTAGGTGGAATTAGCATTCCAGGGAAATAACAAGCAAACAAACAACAAGCATATAAACAAAGCTAGCTTCAGCAGGCCTGGATCTAGTCTATGCTACAGCAAACAAGGTGTACCAATTTCAGTAAGATACAGTTCAAATATTCAGGCACTATAAACCTTTAACCAGAAATTCCCAGCTCAGAAGGGGAAAGTCCAGCCTCTTCTCCCACAAGAGTGCAGACCACAAACCTTCTTAATGTAAAATAACTGGCCTGAAGCCCAAGTGCTTAAACCAGAACTAATACACTTTAAGAATAACAGACACTGGGCTCTCAATCAGCAGTTCCCAACTTAGAAGGATGAAAGCTACCTGTTCTGCCACCACAGTGCATGCCACAAACATTCCTAATGTAAAACAACTGGTCTGAAGCCCAAGTGCTTAATCCAAAAGACTTAGAATGATAGCTACACTTTACTCAAGTTACTACCAAGCAGTAATAAATACAATTGAATACTTTAGAGAATGCCTGGATTAGTGCTCAAGTTACACAAACAAAGCTAGATCCAGCAGGCCACAGCAAACAAGGCGCACCAACTTCAGTAAGACGCAGTTCAGATATGCATGCACTATAAGCCTTTAACCAGAAATTCCCAGCTCAGAACGGCAGAGTCCAGCCTCTCCTCCCACAAGAGTGCAGACCACAAACCCTCTTAATGTAAAATAACTGGCCTGAAAGCCCAAGTGCTTAAACCAGAATTAATACACTTTTAGAATAACAGACACTGAGCCCTCAATCAGCAGTTCCCAACCTAGAAGGATGTAAGCTACCTGTTCTGCCACTACAGTGCAGACCACAAACCCTCTCAGTGCAAAACAACTGGTCCGAAGCCCAAGTGTTTAAACCAAAAGGCTTAGAATGAGTTACACCAAGCAGTAATAAATACAATTGAGTACTTTTAAGATGATGCAAAAGTAAAATAAAGTAGGTAGAAACACAAGTACAGTAAAAGCAGATGACATTTTTTTTTCTGAACAAGTGCTGAGATCAAATAAACAGATTTGAGTGCTGAAACTAGAAAACTGGCTAGTTATAAGAAAAAAAAACTAAGCTAGAAGGCTTCCCTCCAACACAGAAGGGCTTGGGGGCTCAGAAGCCTACAAATAGTCTATACCACTTAACAGGAAAGGCAGGAAACAAGCTTAAATTTTTTTCTGTTTCCCAGATGCTCTCTTTGTACACAGTAGGAGTGCCTGAAATCAGAATATGATCTCAATGCACTCAGATGAGTGAGCAAATGAGATGGGCCCAGAAGGAGTATCCAAACACAAATTTACAAGTGGGGTGGGCATTTTCAAGGCCACTAAGATTAACACCAAAACAAAAACAAGGAGGGTGGGTGGGACTAACTGAAGAGCAGAGTTAAAACTTCCAGTTCAGTTAATATTCCTGCAACACACAGTTAAAATCAATTTAAATACTGTATTAAAAAAAAGTGCAGATAAATGTACTTAAATTCTCTTATACATCCAGTTGAATACAGCAAGTTCTTAGCCGGCCAAAGCTGAGGTTTTTATGCAGAAAATATTTCACACTGTACCACTTAAATAGGCAAGGACAGGAAATCAAAGAATGTGGCTACACCCACACCTGTAATTACTAGCAAATAACAAAATTCAGCAAACACTGACTTCCAGTTCACTTAGTATTCCTGCCACAAACAGTTAAAATCAATTTAAATACTTAATTTTTTGGAAAAAAAAGTGCAAATAAAGGTACTTAAATTCCCTTATACGTCCAGTTGAATACAGCAAGTTCTTAGCCGGCCAAAGCTGAGGTTTCTAAGCAGAAAATATTTCACACTGTACCACTTAAATAGGCAAGGACAGGAAATCAAAGAATGTGGCTACCCCCACACCTGTAATTACTAGCAAATAACAAAATTCAGGAAACACTGACAAACTTCCAGTTCACTTAATATTCCTGCAACACACAGTTAAAATCAATTTAAATACTGTATTTTTTTGAAAAAAAAGTGCAGATAAAGGTACTTAAATTCTCTTATACATCCAGTTGAATACAGCAAGTTCTTAGCCGGCCAAAGCTGAGGTTTTTAAGCAGAAAATATTTCACACTGTACCACTTAAATAGGCAAGGACAGGAAATCAAAGAATGTGGCTACCCCCACACCTGTAATTACTAGCAAATAACAAAATTCAGCAAACACTGACTAACTTCCAGTTCAGTTACTATTCCTGCAACACACAGTTAAAATCAATTTAAATACTGTATTTTTTGAAAAAAAAGTGCAGATAAAGGTACTTAAATTCTCTTATACGTCCAGTTGAATACAGCAAGTTCTTAGCCGGCCAAAGCTGAGGTTTTTAAGCAGAAAATATTTCACACTGTACCACTTAAATAGGCAAGGACAGGAAATCAAAGAATGTGGCTACCCCCACACCTGTAATTACTAGCAAATAACAAAATTCAGCAAACACTGACTAACTTCCAGTTCAGTTAATATTCCTGCAACACACAGTTAAAATCAATTTAAATACTGTATTTTTTTGAAAAAAAAGTGCAGATAAAGGTACTTAAATTCTCCCACACGTCCAGTTGAATACAGCAAGTTCTTAGCCGGCCAAAGCTGAGGTTTTAAGCAGAAAATATTTCACACTGTACCACTTAAATAGGCAAGCACAGGAAATCAAAGAATGTGGCTACCCCCACACCTGTAATTACTAGCAAATAACAAAATTCAGCAAACACTGACTAACTTCCAGTTCAGTTAATATTCCTGCAACACACAGTTAAAATCAATTTAAATACTGTATTTATTTGAAAAAAAGTGCAGATAAAGGTACTTAAATTCTCTTATACGTCCAGTTGAATACAGCAAGTTCTTAGCCGGCCAAAGCTGAGGTTTTTAAGCAGAAAATATTTCACACTGTACCAAATAGGCAAGGACAGGAAATCAAAGAAATGTGGCTACCCCCACACCTGTAATTACTAGCAAATAACAAAATTCAGCAAACACTGACTAACTTCCAGTTCAGTTAATATTCCTGCAACACACAGTTAAAATCAATTTAAATACTGTATTTTTTTGAAAAAAAAGTGCAGATAAAGGTACTTAAATTCTCTTATACGTCCAGTTGAATACAGCAAGTTCTTAGCCGGCCAATGAAGTTACTAATGTTATCCTTTTTTTATTTTCTCCCCAACCCTTATCTTCTCTTTTTTTTTTGTTTGTTTTCTTTATTATTTTCCCCCACAGCACAGTGGGGCAAGCCTGTCCTAAGGGATCCTCCTGCCCCCACTCCACTGGCTACAGGACAGCGGCCCAGCATGTTTCGGACACAACATGGCAGCACCCCCCTCTGCTGCCCCTGCACTACCTGGGCCATCAGGCAGGGTGGAGAATGAAATAAAAAGTTTGTGACAGGATAATGATGTCAGTGAGTTAGAGGACAACATTGTCTTTTGGCACAGAACCACTCTCTAGCTCCAAATAAACTGATTATATATATAAATAATATATGTTTTTGACAATTTTCATTATGTTCAACTAGGATCGCTTGTTTGTGTGTTTCAATAAAGGATGTTCCATTTTTAACTCAACTGCAGACTACCTACTATTTTCTATTTTATTGTATTTTACAGTTCAATTTTTATTAGTGAACTAGGTGCATAACATATTTCAAGGAGTGAACTTCACACCCTCCACATTACAAAGTTTCTTCTTAGTTTGTTTTAGACCCAGTATAGGTTGCATACTAGTGTTTTCTAGACTTCGAGGGATACTGCAGATTTTTTTTTTGTTTGCATCTTCTTCAAACACCTTGTGTGTTTTTGTAGAAACACTTTCCTAGGCTAGATTTACTGACACTTGAGTAGTACCTGTTTGATTGCAGCAGTTCATATTCAGCACACCCTGCAGGTCAGCATTGGTACTGCATCTGTCTCTAACCCCCCCCCCCCACATGTTTTTTAAACAGAATTTTATAGCTTAGGTTTACTGGGACTAGAGAAGATACACATTTGATTGCAGCAGTTCAGTACCAGCAAGCATATTGCATAAGTTTTTATTTTTCAGTATACCGATTCCTGTCTTTTTTTTTGTAGATAATGAATACACTTCTACACATACAATACTGCTAGTAACAGACAGATTAGATTCTCATATGTCACCAGCTGTGTTGATTGAACATATTCAAAGAAAAATGATAACAGAAACGCTCGATTAATTCCTTCACTTTATTATAGCAACAGCAAAGCTTTCGGGTTTCCCCTTCTTCAATGCTAGAACATAACATACTCAATTCTCCATTCAAATAAATAGTAACAGTAAAAGACATGTGACACAGCCCATCCAATAGAACCATACTATACAATTAACTAAAAAGAACACAAATCTAAAAATAGTTACAATATATTTACAATATATACACATCTGCTAGTACAATCAATGTAGTTTTTGTTGTTTTTACATAAAACTGGTTTAATGCTTATCGCATTATTAATGCCAGGATATACGTCTGCTTGTAGCCTTGCAATCTATGCATATTCTATATTCTTAAGCATATTATTAGCATTACCTCCTCTTATGCTTGTTTACTACCAGTTTTATGTAAAAACAACAAAAACTACATTAATTGTACTAACAGAATTGTCTATATTTTAACTATTTTTAGATTTGTATTCTTTTTAGTTAATCGTATAGTATGGTTCAATTGGATGGGCTGTGTCACATGTCTTTTACTGTTACTATTTATTTGAATGGAGAATTGAGGATGTTATATTCTAGCACTGAAGAAGGGGAAACCCAAAAGCTTTGCTGTTGCTATAATAAAGTGAAGGAATTGGTCGAGCGTTTCTGTTATCCTTTTTCTTTGAATTTGGTTCATGTTTTGTATTGGATACAGTCTACCACAGTGAAGTATATTTTTGCTGTTGATTGAACATATCACATTATTTTTGCTACTGTACAAATTATATTGATGTGTGTTCAGACTATTATCATGGTGCATGCCTCAAATGTTTGTTATATGGCTTGCTTATTGTCCGCAATATTGTCATATCACTTTCTCCTCATTTTCACAATGACATTTTGTGGTTTTGCATATAAATCATTGAATGCAGACAGTACAATCTGTTGATTTGAGCGTATTGGATACAGTCTACCACAGTGAAGTATATTTTTGCTGTTGATTGAACATATCACATTATTTTTGCTACTGTACAAATTATATTGATGTGTGTTCAGACTATTATCATGGTGCATGTCTCAAATGTTTGTTATATGGCTTGCTTATTGTCCGCAATATTGTCATATCACTTTCTCCTCATTTTCACAATGACATTTTGTGGTTTTGCATATAAATCATTGAATGCAGACAGTACAATCTGTTGATTTGAGCATTCATACATTTTTACAAAGCTAATGACTCATATGTGTGCATGTGTCTAACCATATAGAATTGTTCAGAAAAGAATATTGTCATCTTTTTTAGGAGTACAACATATAGGGCCAAAGGTAACTCTGTCCATAATGGACGAGTCTCAGTCCCTGTGTAAATTGTCATCATAATCATATTGTGTTGTGCCATGATAGTCATGTGATTGTTCTGTGTGATAATATTTGCTTTTGTTTTCTATTGTGTTTTGCAGTTAATCTTTACAGTGTATGGGACCCCTGGGCATTATCCACTCCAAAGAAGATGATGTGCATCTGCAAGGCCACTGCCAAAGTCTTCCAAGCATTGTGGTGACAATAATGACCACAGCGATGCCATGGAACCTGGACCTGCCTCTGTCTGAGACATCCTGCTTGCACCCCAAAGGATACGTTGACTCAACCAGGATAAAGATGTTTTTTGGGAGGAGATATGGGAAGTCATGACCAATTTTTCTGAACACAGATGATGGACATGATGGGGGTGTTCTTTGAAGATATGGGTGATAGCTCACAAGATTATTTGGGAGTCTTGATCCCTGTCAGCCTGGTCCCCCCCCAATCGGTAAGTATTGATTACTCTATGTGCTCTGCTTGTGTTATGCTGAAAACATGCTGATTGCCATCTAATTGATTGGACTGTGTATGCACACTTGTGCATGTATACCATGTATCTGTCATGCTTAAGTGTTATTATCATGTCACATTTACGTTGCTTTCAATATGTGTATGACACACATTAACACAACACTTTCCACACACATGCATCTGTCCATGCATCTTGGAAAGTAACTTTCAAATATTGCTGCAAGAGGTAGACAGTAAACATGCATATTACTAGGGCAACTGAAAGGCAACATATGTTGCCCATTCTCTATCACTAACATTGTGATATGCCTTGGATTTCTGCTTTGCCATAGCAGATATGTGTGACATGTTATCCCACATGTTTTTGGATGGACAGTTGTCATGATGTCCCACAGTCACGATGTGGTGGTGTGTCATGGATTGGCAATACTGATGCAATTGGGATCATATACAGGTATATGCTGTCTATGTACAGTCCTCCTTTTCTGACAGCATCAAACAGCAATGCAACATTAATCTGTACACAATGTTACAGATAACTCATTCTTTCACAGTACATTACACCATGTTTGTTGTGTATAGCATTTCCATACCCATGATATAGTGACATCAGTGTACACCTTCCAGAAATATTTACACACATTAAATGATTATACATGTGGGTGCACATAGTCAGATACACACTGGCATGGAAAGGCACCTCTGACATAGGAACATTCAGTGATATACTGTGGATGTACTGTAATAATGCTCACGGGAGTGTCCTCTGCTCCGTACTGACATAGGAACATTCAGTGATACACTGTGGATGTGCTGTAATAATGCTCACGGGAGTGTCCTCTGCTCCGTACTGACATAGGAACATTCAGTGATATACTGTGGATGTGCTGTAATAATGCTCACGGGACTGTCCTCTGCTCCGTACTGACATAGGAACATTCAGTGATACACTGTGGATGTGCTGTAATAATGCTCACGGGAGTGTCCTCTGCTCCGTACTGACATAGGAACATTCAGTGATACACTGTGGATGTGCTGTAATAATGCGCACGGAGTGTCCTCTGCTCCGTACTGACATAGGAACATTCAGTGATACACTGTGGATGTGCTGTAATAATGCTCACGGGAGTGTCCTCTGCTCCGTACTGACATAGGAACATTCAGTGATACACTGTGGAAGTGCTGCAATAATGCTCACGGGAGTGTCCTCTGCTCCGTACTGACATAGGAACATTCAGTGATACACTGTGGAAGTGCTGTAATAATGCTCACGGGAGTGTCCTCTGCTCCGTACTGACATAGGAACATTCAGTGATACACTGTGGAAGTGCTGTAATAATGCTCAAGGGAGTGTCCTCTGCCCCGTACTGACATAGGAACATTCAGTGATACACTGTGCATGTGCTGTAATAATGCTCACGGCAGTGTCCTCTGCTCCGTACTGACATAGGAACATTCAGTGATACACTGTGGAAGTGCTGTAATAATGCTCACGAGAGTGTCCTCTGCTCCGTACTGACATAGGAACATTCGGTGATACACTGTGCATGTGCTGTAATAATGCTCACGGGAGTGTCCTCTGCTCTGTACTGACATAGGAACATTCAGTGATACACTGTGCATGTGCTGTAATAATGCTCACGGGAGTGTCCTCTGCTCCGTACTGACATAGGAACATTCGGTGATACAATGTGGATGTGCTGTAATAATGCTCACGGGAGTGTCCTCTGCTCCGTACTGACATAGGAACATTCAGTGATACACTGTAGAGCTGTAATAATGCTCACGGGAGTGTCCACTGCTCCGTACTGACATAGGAACATTCAGTGATACACTGTGGATGTGCTGTAATAATGCTCACGGGAGTGTCCTCTGCTCCGTACTGACATAGGAACATTCAGTGATACACTGTGGATGTGCTGTAATAATGCTCACGGGAGTGTCCTCTGCTCCGTACTGACATAGGAACATTCAGTGATACAGTCCTCTGCTCCGTACTGACATAGGAACATTCAGTGATACACTGTGGATGTGCTGTAAAAATGCTCACGGGAGTGTCCTCTGCTTCGTACTGACATAGGAACATTCAGTGATACACTGTGGATGTCCTGTAATAATGCTCAAGGGAGGGTCCTCTGCTCCGTACTGAAATAGGAACATTCAGTGATACACTGTGGATGTGCTGTAATAATGCTCACGAGAGGGTCCTCTGCTCCGTACTGACATAGGAACATTCAGTGATACACTGTGGATGTGCAGTAATAATGCTCACGGGAGGGTCCTCTGCTCCGTACTGACATAGGAACATTCAGTGATACACTGCGGACGTGCTGTAATAATGCTCACGGGAGGGTCCTCTGCTCCGTACTGACATAGGAACATTCAGTGATACACTGCGGATGTGCTGTAATAATGCTCACGGGAGGGTCCTCTGCTCCGTACTGACATAGGAACACTCAGTGATACACTGTGGATGTGCTGTAATAATGCTCACGGGAGGGTCCTCTGCTCCGTACTGACATAGGAACATTCAGTGATACACTGCGGATGTGCTGTAATAATGCTCAAGGGAGGGTCCTCTGCTCCATACTGACATAGGAACATTCAGTGATACACTGCGGATGTGCTGTCGTAATGCTCACAGGAGGGTCCTCTGCTCCGTACTGACATAGGAACATTCAGTGATACACTGCGGATGTGCTGTAATAATGCTCACGGGAGGGTCCTCTGCTCCGTACTGACATAGGAACATTCAGTGATACACTGCGGATGTGCTGTAATAATGCTCACAGGAGGGTCCTCTGCTCCGTACTGACATAGGAACATTCAGTGATACACTGCGGATGTGCTGTAATAATGCTCACGGGAGGGTCCTCTGCTCCGTACTGACATAGGAACATTCAGTGATACACTGCAGATGTGCTGTAATAATGCTCACGGGAGGGTCCTCTGCTCCGTACTGACATAGGAACATTCAGTGATACACTGCGGATGTGCTGTAATAACGCTCACGGGAGGGTCCTCTGCTCCGTACTGACATAGGAACATTCAGTGATACACTGTGGATGTGCTGTAATAACCCTCACGGGAGTGTCCTCTGCTCCGTACTGACATAGGAACATTCAGTGATACACTGTGGGTGTGCTGTAATAACGCTCACGGGAGTGTCCTCTGCTCCGTACTGACATAGGAACATTCAGTGATACACTGTGGAAGTGCTGTAATAATGCTCACGGGAGTGTCCTCTGCTCCGTACTGACATAGGAACATTCAGTGATACACTGTGGAAGTGCTGTAATAACGCTCACGGGAGTGTCCTCTGCTCCGTACTGACATAGGAACATTCAGTGATACACTGTGGAAGTGCTGTAATAACACTCACGGGAGTGTCCTCTGCTCCGTACTGACATAGGAACATTCAGTGATACACTGTGGAAGTGCTGTAATAACGCTCACGGGAGTGTCCTCTGCTCCGTACTGACATAGCAACATTCAGTGATACACTGTGGATGTGCTGTAATAACGCTCACGGGAGTGTCCTCTGCTCCGTACTGACATAGCAACATTCAGTGATACACTGTGGATGTGCTGTAATAACGCTCACGGGAGTGTCCTCTGCTCCGTACTGACATAGGAACATTCAGTGATACACTGTGCATGTGCTGTAATAACGCTCACGGGAGTGTCCTCTGCTCCGTACTGACATAGGAACATTCAGTGATACACTGTGCATGTGCTGTAATGATGCTCACGGGAGTGTCCTCTGATCCGTACTGACATAGGAACAATTCAGTGATACACTGTGCATGTGCTGTAATAATGCTCACGGGAGTGTCCTCTGCTCCGTACTGACATAGGAACATTCAGTGATACACTGTGGATGTGCTGTAATGATGCTCACGGGAGTGTCCTCTGCTCCGTACTGACATAGGAACATTCAGTGATACACTGTGGATGTGCTGTAATGATGCTCACGGGAGTGTCCTCTGCTCCGTACTGACATAGGAACATTCAGTGATACATTGTGGATGTGCTGTAATCATGCTCACGGGAGTGTCCTCTGCTCCGTACTGACATAGGAACATTCAGTGATACACTGTGGATGTGCTGTAGTCATGCTCACGGGAGTGTCCTCTGCTCCGTACTGACATAGGAACATTCAGTGATACACTGTGGATGTGCTGTAGTCATGCTCACGGGAGTGTCCTCTGCTCCGTACTGACATAGGAACATTCAGTGATACACTGTGCATGTGCTGTAGTCATGCTCACGGGAGTGTCCTCTGCTCCGTACTGACATAGGAACATTCAGTGATACACTGTGCATGTGCTGTAGTCATGCTCACGGGAGTGTCCTCTGCTCCGTACTGACATAGGAACATTCAGTGATACGCTGTGCATGTGCTGTAGTCATGCTCACGGGAGTGTCCTCTGCTCCGTACTGACATAGGAACATTCAGTGATACGCTGTGCATGTGCTGTACTAATGCTCACGGGAGTGTCCTCTGCTCCGTACTGACATAGGAACATTCAGTGATACACTGTGCATGTGCTGTACTAATGCTCACGGCAGTGTCCTCTGCTCCGTACTGACATAGGAACATTCAGTGATACACTGTGCATGTGCTGTACAAATGCTCACGGCAGTGTCCTCTGCTCCGTACTGACATAGGAACATTCAGTGATACACTGTGCATGTGCTGTACAAATGCTCACGGGAGTGTCCTCTGCTCCGTACTGACATAGGAACATTCAGTGATACACTGTGCATGTGCTGTAATAATGCTCACGGGAGTGTCCTCTGCTGCACTGACATAGGAACATTCAGTGATACACTGTGCATGTGCTGTAATAATGCTCACGGGAGTGTCCTCTGCTCCGTACTGACATAGGAACATTCAGTGATACACTGTGCATGTGCTGTAATAATGCTCACGGGACTGTCCTCTGCTCCGTACTGACATAGGAACATTCAGTGATACACTGTGCATGTGCTGTAATAATGCTCACGGGAGTGTCCTCTGCTCCATACTGACATAGGAACATTCAGTGATACACTGTGCATGTGCTGTAATAATGCTCACAGGAGTGTCCTCTGCTCCGTACTGACATAGGAACATTCAGTGATACACTGTGGATGTGCTGTAATAATGCTCACGGGAGTGTCCTCTGCTCCGTACTGACATAGGAACATTCAGTGATACACTGTGGATGTGCTGTAATAATGCTCACGGGAGTGTCCTCTGCTGCACTGACATAGGAACATTCAGTGATACACTGTGGATGTGCTGTAATAATGCTCACGGGAGTGTCCTCTGCTCCGTACTGACATAGGAACATTCAGTGATACACTGTGGATGTGCTGTAATAATGCTCACGGGAGTGTCCTCTGCTCCGTACTGACATAGGAACATTCAGTGATACACTGCGGATGTGCTGTAATAATGCTCACGGGAGTGTCCTCTGCTCCGTACTGACATAGGAACATTCAGTGATACACTGCGGATGTGCTGTAATAATGCTCACGGGAGTGTCCTCTGCTCCGTACTGACATAGGAACATTCAGTGATACACTGTGGATGTGCTGTAATGATGCTCACGGGAGTGTCCTCTGCTCCGTACAGACATAGGAACATTCAGTGATACACTGTGGATGTGCTGTAATGATGCTCACGGGAGTGTCCTCTGCTCCGTACAGACATAGGAACATTCAGTGATACACTGTGGATGTGCTGTAATGATGCTCACGGGAGTGTCCTCTGCTCCGTACTGACATAGGAACATTCAGTGATACACTGTGGATGTGCTGTAATGATGCTCACGGGAGTGTCCTCTGCTCCGTACTGACATAGGAACAGTCAGTGATACACTGTGGATGTGCTGTAATGATGCTCACGGGAGTGTCCCCTGCTCCTTACTGACATAGGAACAGTCAGTGATACACTGTGGATGTGCTGTAATGATGCTCACGGGAGTGTCCCCTGCTCCTTACTGACATAGGAACAGTCAGTGATACACTGTGGATGTGCTGTAATGATGCTCACGGGAGTGTCCTCTGCTCCGTACTGACATAGGAACAGTCAGTGATACACTGTGGATGTGCTGTAATAATGCTCACGGGAGTGTCCTCTGCTCCGTACTGACATAGGAACATTCAGTGATACACTGTGGATGTGCTGTAATAATGCTCACGGGAGTGTCCTCTGCTCCGTACTGACATAGGAACATTCAGTGATACACTGTGGATGTGCTGTAATAATGCTCACGGGAGTGTCCTCTGCTCCGTACTGCCATAGGAACATTCAGTGATACACTGTGGATGTGCTGTAATAATGCTCACGGGAGTGTCCTCTGCTCCGTACTGCCATAGCAACATTCAGTGATACACTGTGGATGTGCTGTAATAATGCTCACGGGAGTGTCCTCTGCTCCGTACTGCCATAGGAACATTCAGTGATACACTGTGGATGTGCTGTAATGATGCTCACGGGAGTGTCCTCTGCTCCGTACAGACATAGGAACATTCAGTGATACACTGTGGATGTGCTGTAATGATGCTCACGGGAGTGTCCTCTGCTCCGTACCGACATAGGAACATTCAGTGATACACTGTGGATGTGCTGTAATGATGCTCACGGGAGTGTCCTCTGCTCCGTACCGACATAGGAACATTCAGTGATACACTGTGGATGTGCTGTAATGATGCTCACGGGAGTGTCCTCTGCTGCATCGACATAGGAACATTCAGTGATACACTGTGCATGTGCTGTAGTAATGCTCACGGGAGTGTCCTCTGCTCCGTACTGACATAGGAACATTCAGTGATACACTGTGCATGTGCTGTAGTAATGCTCACGGGAGTGTCCTCTGCTCCGTACTGACATAGGAACATTCAGTGATACACTGTGCATGTGCTGTAGTAATGCTCACGGGAGTGTCCTCTGCTCCGTACTGACACAGGAACATTCAGTGATACACTGTGCATGTGCTGTAGTAATGCGCACGGAAGTGTCCTCTGCTCCGTACTGACATAGGAACATTCAGTGATACACTGTGCATGTGCTGTAATAATGCGCATGGGAGTGTCCTCTGCTCCGTACTGACATAGGAACGTTCAGTGATACACTGTGCATATGCTGTAATCATGCTCACGGGAGTGTCCTCTGCTCCGTACTGACATGGGAACGTTCAGTGATACACTGTGCATGTGCTGTAATCATGCTCACGGGAGTGTCCTCTGCTCCGTACTGACATAGGAACATTCAGTGATACACTGTGGATGTGCTGTAATCATGCTCACGGGAGTGTCCTCTGCTCCGTACTGACATAGGAACATTCAGTGATACACTGTGGATGTGCTGTAATCATGCTCACGGGAGTGTCCTCTGCTCCGTACTGACATAGGAACATTCAGTGATACACTGTGGATGTGCTGTAATCACGCTCATGGGAGTGTCCTCTGCTCCGTACTGACATAGGAACATTCAGTGATACACTGTGCATGTGCTGTAATCACGCTCACGGGAGTGTCCTCTGCTCCGTACTGACATAGGAACATTCAGTGATACACTGTGCATGTGCTGTAATCATGCTCACGGGAGTGTCCTCTGCTCTGTACTGACACAGGAACATTCAGTGATACACTGTGCATGTGCTGTAATCATGCTCACGGCAGTGTCGTCTGCTCCGTACTGACATAAGAACATTCAGTGATACACTGTGCATGTGCTGTAGTAATGATCACGGGAGTGTCGTCTGCTCCGTACTGACATAGGAACATTCAGTGATACACTGTGCATGTGCTGTAATAATGCTCAGGGGAGTGTCCTCTGCTCCGTACTGACATAGGAACATTCAGTGATACACTGTGCATGTGCTGTAATAATGCTCACGGGAGTGTCCTCTGCTCCGTACTGACATAGGAACATTCAGTGATACACTGTGCATGTGCTGTAATAATGCTCACGGGAGTGTCCTCTGCTCCGTACTGACATAGGAACATTCAGTGATACACTGTGCATGTGCTGTAATAATGCCCATGGGAGTGTCCTCTGCTTCGTACTGACATAGGAACATTCAGTGATACACTGTGCATGTGCTGTAATAATGCTCACGGGAGTGTCCCCTGCTCCGTACTGACATAGGAACATTCAGTGATACACTGTGGATGTGCAGTAATAATGCTCACGGGAGTGTCCCCTGCTCCGTACTGACATAGGAACATTCAGTGATACACTGTGGATGTGCAGTAATAATGCTCACGGGCGTGTCCTCTGCTCCGTACTGACATAGGCACAGTCAGTGATACACTGTGGATGTGCTGTAATAATGCCCACGGGAGTGTCCTCTGCTCCGTACTGACATAGGAACATTGAGTGATACACTGTGGATGTGCTGTAATGATGCTCACGGGAGTGTCCTCTGCGCCATACTGACATAGGAACATTGAGTGATACACTGTGGATGTGCTGTAATGATGCTCACGGGAGTGTCCTCTGCTCCGTACTGACATAGGAACATTGAGTGACACACTGTGGATGTGCTGTAATGATGCTCACGGGAGTGTCCTCTGCTCCGTACTGACATAGGAACATTGAGAGATACACTGTGGATGTGCTGTAGTGATGCTCACGGGAGTGTCCTCTGCTCCGTACTGACATAGGAACATTGAGTGATACACTGTGGATGTGCTGTAATGATGCTCACGGGAGTGTCCTCTGCTCCGTACTGACATAGGAACATTGAGTGATACACTGTGGATGTGCTGTAATGATGCTCACGGGAGTGTCCTCTGCTCCGTACTGACATAGGAACATTGAGTGATACACTGTGGATGTGCTGTAATGATGCTCACGGGAGTGTCCTCTGCTCCGTACTGACATAGGAACATTGAGATTGAGTGATACACTGTGGATGTGCTGTAATGATGCTCACGGGAGTGTCCTCTGCTCCGTACTGACATAGGAACATTGAGTGATACACTGTGGATGTGCTGTAATGATGCTCACGGGAGTGTCCTCTTCTCCGTACTGACATAAGAACATTCAGTGATACACTGTGGATGTACTGTAATGATGCTCACGGAAGTGTCCTCTGCTCCGTACTGACATAGGAACATTCAGTGATACACTGTGGATGTGCTGTAATGATGCTCATGGGAGTGTCCTCTGCTCCGTACTGACATAGGAACATTCAGTGATACACTGTGGATGTGCTGTAATGATGATCACGGGAGTGTCCTCTGCTCCGTACTGACAAAGGAACATTCAGTGATACACTGTGGATGTGCTGTAATGATGCTCACGGGAGTGTCCTCTGCTCCGTACTGACATAGGAACATTCAGTGAAACACTGTGGATGTGCTGTAATCATGCTCACGGGAGTGTCCTCTGCTCCGTACTGACATAGGAACATTCAGTGATACACTGTGGATGTGCTATAATCATGCTCACGGGAGTGTCCTCTGCTCCGTACTGACATAGGAACATTCAGTGATACACTGTGGATGTGCTGTAATCATGCTCACGGGAGTGTCCTCTGCTCCGTACTGACATAGGAACATTCAGTGATACACTGTGGATCATGCTCACGGGAGTGTCCTCTGCTCCGTACTGACATAGGAACATTCAGTGATACACTGTGGATGTGCTGTAATCATGCTCACGGGAGTGTCCTCTGCTCCGTACTGACATAGGAACATTCAGTGATACACTGTGGATGTGCTGTAATCATGCTCACGGGAGTGTCCTCTGCTCCGTACTGACATAGGAACATTCAGTGATACACTGTGGATGTGCTGTAATCATGCTCACGGGAGTGTCCTCTGCTCCGTACTGACATAGGAACATTCAGCGATAGACTGTGGATGTGCTATAGTAATGCTCACGGGAGTGTCCTCTGCTCCGTACTGACATAGGAACATTCAGTGATACACTGTGGATGTGCTATAGTAATGCTCACGGGAGTGTCCTCTGCTCCGTACTGACATAGGAACATTCAGTGATACACTGTGGATGTGCTGTAGTAATGCTCACGGGAGTGTCCTCTGCTCCGTACTGACATAGGAACATTCAGTGATACACTGTGGATGTGCTGTAGTAATGCTCACGGGAGTGTCCTCTGCTCCGTACTGACATAGGAACATTCAGTGATACACTGTGGATGTGCTGTAGCAATGCTCACGGGAGTGTCCTCTGCTCCGTACTGACATAGGAACATTCAGTGATACACTGTGGATGTGCTGTAGTAATGCTCACGGGAGAGTCCTCTGCTCCGTACTGACATAGGAACATTCAGTGATACACTGTGGATGTGCTGTAGTAATGCTCACGGGAGTGTCCTCTGCTCCGTACTGACATAGGAACATTCAGTGATACACTGTGGATGTGCTGTAGTAATGCTCACGGGAGTGTCCTCTGCTCCGTACTGACATACGAACATTCAGTGATACACTGTGGATGTGCTGTAATGATGCTCACGGGAGTGTCCTCTGCTCCGTACTGACACAGGAACATTCAGTGATACACTGTGGATGTGCTGTAATGATGCTCACGGGAGTGTCCTCTGCTCCGTACTGACATAGGAACATTCAGTGATACACTGTGGATGTGCTGTAATGATGCTCAAGGGAGTGTCCTCTGCTCCGTACTGACATAGGAACATTCAGTGATACACTGTGGATGTGCTGTAATAATGCTCACGGGAGTGTCCTCTGCTCCGTACTGACATAGGAACATTCAGTGATACACTGTGGATGTGCTGTAATAATGCTCACGGGAGTGTCCTCTGCTCCGTACTGACATAGGAACATTCAGAGATACACTGTGGATGTGCTGTAATAATGCTCACGGGAGTGTCCTCTGCTCCGTACTGACATAGGAACATTCAGTGATACACTGTGGATGTGCTGTAATGATGCTGACGGGAGTGTCCTCTGCTCCGTACTGACATAGGAACATTCAGTGATACACTGTGAATGTGCTGTAATAATGCTCACGGGAGTGTGCTCTGCTCCGTACTGACATAGGAACATTCAGTGATACACTGTGGATGTGCTGTAATAATGCTCATGGGAGTGTCCTCTGCTCCGTACTGACATAGGAACATTCAGTGATACACTGTGGATGTGCTGTAATCATGCTCACGGGAGTGTCCTCTGCTCCATACTGACATAGGAACATTCAGTGATACACTGTGGATGTGCTGTAATGATGCTCACGGGAGTGTCCTCTGCTCCGTACTGACATAGGAACATTCAGTGATACACAGTGGATGTGCTGTAATCATGCTCACGGGAGTGTCCTCTGCTCCTTACTGACATAGGAACATTCAGTGATACACTGTGGATGTGCTGTAATCATGCTCACGGGAGTGTCCTCTGCTCCGTACTGACATAGGAACATTCAGTGATACACTGTGGATGTGCTCCGTACTGACATAGGAACATTCAGTGATACACTGTGGATGTGCTGTAATCATGCTCACGGGAGTGTCCTCTGCTCCGTACTGATATAGGAACATTCAGTGATACACTGTGGATGTGCTATAATGATGCTCACAGGAGTGTCCTCTGCTCCGTACTGACATAGGAACATTCAGTGATACACTGTGCATGTGCTGTAATCATGCTCATGGGAGTGTCCTCTGCTCCGTACTGACATAGGAACATTCAGTGATACACTGTGCATGTGCTGTAATCATGCTCATGGGAGTGTCCTCTGCTCCGTACTGACATAGGAACATTCAGTGATACACTGTGGATGTGCTGTAATAATGCTCATGGGAGTGTCCTCTGCTCCGTACTGACATAGGAACATTCAGTGATACACTGTGGATGTGCTGTAATCATGCTCATGGGAGTGTCCTCTGCTCCGTACTGACATAGGAACATTCAGTGATACACTGTGGATGAGCTGTAATCATGCTCACGGGAGTGTCCTCTGCTCCGTACTGACATAGGAACATTCAGGGATACACTGTGGATGTGTAATCATGCTCACGGGAGTGTCCTCTGCTCCATACTGACATAGGAACATTCAGGGATACACTGTGGATGTGCTGTAATCATGCTCACGGGAGTGTCCTCTGCTCCGTACTGACATAGGAACATTCAGTGATACACTGTGGATGTGCTGTAATCATGCTCACGGGAGTGTCCTCTGCTCCGTACTGACATAGGAACATTCAGTGATACACTGTGGATGTGCTGTAATCATGCTCACGGGAGTGTCCTCTGCTCCGTACTGACATAGGAACATTCAGTGATACACTGTGGATGTGCTGTAATCATGCTCAAGGGAGTGTCCTCTGCTCTGCACTGACATAGGAACATTCAGTGATACACTGTGGATGTGCTGTAATCATGCTCACGGGAGTGTCCTCTGCTCCGTACTGACATAGGAACATTCAGTGATACACTGTGGATGTGCTGTAATCATGCTCACGGGAGTGTCCTCTGCTCCGTACTGACATAGGAACATTCAGTGATACACTGTGGATGTGCTGTAATCATGCTCACGGGAGTGTCCTCTGCTCCGTACTGACATAGGAACATTCAGTGACACACTGTGGATGTGCTGTAGTAATGCTCACGGGAGTGTCCTCTGCTCCGTACTGACATAGGAACATTCAGTGATATACTGTGCATGTGCTGTAGTAATGCTCACGGGAGTGTCCTCTGCTCCGTATTGACATAGGAACATTCAGTGATACACTGTGCATGTGCTGTAATAATGCTCACGGGAGTGTCCTCTGCTCCGTACTGACATAGGAACATTCAGTGATACACTCTGCATGTGCTGTAATAATGCTCACGGGAGTGTCCTCTGCTCCGTACTGACATAGGAACATTCAGTGATACACTGTGCAAGTGCTGTAATAATGCTCACGGGAGTGTCCTCTGCTCCGTACTGACATAGGAACATTCAGTGATACACTGTGCATGTGCTGTAATAATGCTCACGGGAGTGTCCTCTGCTCCGTACTGACATAGGAACATTCAGTGATACACTGTGGATGTGCTGTAATAATGCTCACGGGAGTGTCCTCTGCTCCGTACTGACATAACATTCAATGATACACTGTGGATGTGCTGTAATAATGCTCACGGCAGTGTCCTCTGCTCCGTACTGACATAGGAACATTCAGTGATACACTGTGGATGTGCTGTAATAATGCTCACGGGAGTGTCCTCTGCTCCGTACTGACATAGGAACATTCAGTGACACACTGTGGATGTGCTGTAATGATGCTCACGGGAGTGTCCTCTCCTCCGTACTGACATAGGAACATTCAGTGACACACTGCGGATGTGCTGTAATGATGCTCACGGGAGTGTCCTCTCCTCCGTACTGACATAGGAACTTTCAGTGATACACTGCGGATGTGCTGTAATGATGCTCTCGGGAGTGTCCTCTCCTCCGTACTGACATAGGAACTTTCAGTGATACACTGCGGATGTGCTGTAATGATGCTCACGGGAGTGTCCTCTCCTCCGTACTGACATAGGAACATTCAGTGATACACTGCGGATGTGCTGTAATGATGCTCACGGGAGTGTCCTCTCCTCCGTACTGACATAGGAACTTTCAGTGATACACTGCGGATGTGCTGTAATGATGCTCACGGGAGTGTCCTCTGCTCCGTACTGACATAGGAACATTCAGTGATACACTGCGGATGTGCTGTAATAATGCTCACGGGAGTGTCCTCTGCTCCGTACTGACATAGGAACATTCAGTGATACACTGCGGATGTGCTGTAATAATGCTCACGGGAGTGTGCTCTGCTCCGTACTGACATAGGAACATTCAGTGATACACTGTGGATGTGCTGTAATCATGCTCACGGGAGTGTCCTCTGCTCCGTACTGACATAGGAACATTCAGTGATACACTGTGGATGTGCTGTAATCATGCTCACGGGAGTGTCCTCTGTCTGCACTGACATAGGAACATTCAGTGATACACTGTGCATGTGCTGTAATCATGCTCACGGGAGTGTCCTCTGCTCCGTACTGACATAGGAACATTCAGTGATACACTGTGGATGTGCTGTAATAATGCTCACTGGAGTGTCCTCTGCTCCGTACTGACATAGGAACATTCAGTGATACACTGTGGATGTGCTGTAATCATGCTCACGGGAGTGTCCTCTGCTCTGTACTGACATAGGAACATTCAGTGATACACTGTGGATGTGCTGTAATGATGCTCACGGGAGTGTCCTCTGCTCCGTACTGACATAGGAACATTCAGTGATACACTGTGGATATGCTGTAATCATGCTCACGGGAGTGTCCTCTGCTCCGTACTGAGTAGAGTGCTTGACATGCTCCCGAGTTTCTTTAGTTGACATTTCCTTTACAGTATATATATATATATATATATATATATATATATATATATATATATATATATATATATGTGTGTGTGTGTGTGTGTGCTTTTATTGTTTAGCTTGCTTACCTCTGCATGCTGATGTGATACTATTGCACATTATTGTGTATGTGTGTTTTATACATGCCCAGTTTTGTGGACATCAGCAGTCCGTCTATTTGATGTACTTTTCCCATTTGTTTAAATGTACATCTGTGTGGCTTTTATGGCACCCTATGTGCTGTACACATGTATTTGCATTGTGTTAACTTACCTTGTCCTGTTTTACCCTAATGTGAGCCCAGGTTATCCACCTACCTATCACCTTCATATGTTAGTAATAATTTTGCAGGTATGTTTGCCTTTTTTAAAGCTAGTGTCCATTGGCATTTATTAATTTGACACAGTGAACATGTGACACATGTATTGGCATTGTACAATGCAAGACATGTGCACACAAGTTGCTGGCTACTGCTTGCAGTATGTCCTTGTTCTCATTATACCTGTGTGTTACCCAGTGTAGTTTCTTAGGTACCTGTTATTTAATCGACCATCTTAAATATCGAATGCTGGAAGTTTGAATGGGGAAGTTTGAAAAATAGAAATGTCGAAGCCGTGGAAATTCAAATTCTTTCCCAGGGAAAGAATTCAGTTTGCTGTTTCCATGGCTTCGACATTTTCTGTAGTGTGGTGCAAAAGGTATGGACCAGGTTTAGGTAAGTGTGTGAGTGTGACGGACTTTGTGGTTAGGGTACGGGTCAGGTAAGTGTGCAAAAGTGATGGACTTTAGGGTTAGGGCACGGGTAAGGCAAGTAAGTGTGCGATAGTGATGGACTTTAGGGTTAGGGAGCAGATAAGGTAAGTGTGTGATAGTGACGGACTTTAGGGTTAGGGCACAGGTAAGGTAAATGTGCGATAGTGACAGAATTTAGGGTTAGGGTACGGGTAAGATGAATGTGCGATAGTGATGGACTTCAGGGTTAGGGTGCGGGTAAAGTAAGTGTGCGATAGTGACGGACTTTAGGGTTAGAGTGCAGGTAAGGTAAGTGTGTGATAGTGATGGACCTTAGGGTTAGGGCTTGGGTTAAGGTTAGTGCATAGATAGTTGTGTATGTAAGGTGTAATGTAGGTTTATTTGGTTTTTGGAGTGTCTGTGTTGTGCGTGTGTTTTTCGGAACAGCAAATTTTTTCCCTGGGAAACAATTCGCTGTTCTGAGGTTTTGATGTTGTCATATTTTAAACTTCCAAGTTCAAACATATGGTGTTCGAAATTTTGGAAGTTCGATTATATGACATAGATCCTAGTTTCTTCACATTCATATGCACAACCTACTATATTTATTATGCTATACTGTTACATTTTTGACCATGTTATTACATGTCAGTGGAGTGTGTGTGTGTATCAACCCTGACTTCATGTACATTCCATTTATGCCACTGACAGACATGTATGCAGCAGCCTTGGCTGACCTTCTGCAGTACTTTTGTTTGACAAAAGTACTGCAGAAGGTCAACCAAGGCTGCTGCATACACAAGTAGGTGTACACAACCAAAACAAATGCGTAATGGAATGTGTGTATGTTACACACATATGACATGTAAAAGGCAACACACAAGTGTACATGTGCTTGGTTGCTTGCCTTTCACATGCATGCTCATAGGTTTGCTTCTGCCCTCTGGAGATATGTACCATTACTTGACCTGCATTTGCTCATCTGTGATGTGGCTTGGCTAACAACTGCACTGCTGATGGATTAATTGGATATGTGTATATGTGTCCAATATGTACTGTGATCCTACTTTTACTACCCTGGAACACACATGTACCATTAGCCATACACATAATCCATGCATTACTGCCACACAGTTTGTGACACATCATAACATGACAGTGCATAGGTTCACCATGGCTAGTGTGCATCCATAACCTGTTTGTCAACTTTCCATTGCCATGTTGTGCAGTGAGCTGTGTAACTTATCTGTCTTTACTGTTTTTTCCAGCCTTTGTCTGTCTTGTGTTGTGGTATTTGTTCTATGGGTATACCTGCTGTGGGTATTTGTTCTATGGGTATACCTGCTGTGATGACCTTCACATCCTCTCTCCCTATGTTTAACTTTCCTAAAAAAACAAATGGGGCCTACCCCCCCCAAAAAAAAAATGTATAAATATATATATATATATACATATATATACATATATATATATATATATATAAATATATATATATATTGCCCATGCCCCTCTGACTTTCCCTCAGATTTTCCTCTTTCAACATCTCTCTTGTGAATCCCTCTTCTTCACCCTTACCGCATATCTTGTTTTCTATCTACCACTTTCCTTGGGTGTGTGTGTTACTTGTGTTCCCCACACAAGTCTAGGACCAATTGTTAGTGACTGTTAGGTATGGTGATGTGGTCACGATTGCCCTTCGCCTTTAATTTTTTTATTATAAATTTTTTAGATTTTGTCCGAATGCACTAGTGCAAGTTGATATATTTTATGGTACATGTATTATGTAGATATCCTTAGTTGTCTCCAAGTTTACTTTAAACAGTGATGTAAATATATATGTTACAAGTAGCCTTGCAGCTTTGAAGAACGTATTATAAGTTAGTGGATGATATAAGGAAATATCTGCAGTTGTCTGAGACGTTTTATTTATTTTTGGTTATCATAATGGAGTAGTTCTATTCTGTAGTTATACTTAACCTTACTGTACTGATTTTGTTATATTTCTATACAGCTATCAGGATTCTTGAATTGTAAGCATTGTTCCGTAACTTTGGCACTATACGACATTATTGGACAACCATTTCTCATTAATTATTGATTATTTCGCATTTCTATAGTGTGCCACTGTAACTGCGGTACTCCATTGTGCGCTGAGCTATTCTGAGTTTCTTATCATACATCAACATATTTTATACAATGACTGGCCATTAACATCCAAAAATGAGCATGCTGGCTGGTCAGCCCAACCTGCGTGCCCATTGTAAATTAAGCATATACCAACAGAAAAAACTCTGATCGCCTGGACGTTCTTCTAGTAATGTATGCTGCAACTTGAAATCCTGACCGTCCAGAGGCATGACAGAGATGGGATGGAGAAAATACTAAGAAAATTATGTATGTTATTCAAAACTAAAGAAACATACCTGATTTTCCTTGTATTTTGTGTCTCGTCTCTGTCATACCTCCCATGTGTCCCGATTTCATACTTTATAAAAAAGAAAAAAGAATAAAAGAAGCTTCTCCATTCCATTCTTCCATTCCATTTCATTCTTCCATTCTTCATTCCATTCTTCCATTTCAAAGCACTGGTGTACTGCATAAGTGTGGGGATGTAAACCCCATATGCGTGCGTAGTATACCGAGAAAGCCCCAGGATACACAAAAGAGGAAGAACACCACAGGAGAGTTATACAAGGACATTATTTAAGAAAAGTATTTTTTTTTCTTAATGTCATCGTGTAGCAATAACTCACAGCTGGGTCTGGGTAATTCTGATTTACCACACTAACCATGGGTAAATCCAGGATTACCCACACCCAGCCATAGGTTATTGCTATAACAATGTCACTTGCAAGTTTCAAGCTGACATCAGCATAATGCATCAGATTGCACAAACTTTACAGAATCTGGCACCATGTTTCTCTTGTTTCTGTACAAACAATTGGTTAAAACAGGTGCTATAACTCTGGACCATGGATGTAAATGATCTAAAATTAACTAATAACAGATTGTTGAAAACAGGAAGTAAAACACTGAACCCCAGGCAGCTTAACACTGTGATTCTGTTGTAAGGCCGTTGAATTACAAATTGTGTCGGCATACTAAAATTAATTACTTTAACACATATGCTCCTTTTGTTTGGAAACTAAATATTCAACTTCTTCTAATTTGAAAAAGTATGTTTTTTTCCATGGATGGTATAGCTTTATGCTATGTTGAATGACGATCAATGCATCTTCTTATAGAAATACCTTGAATTGGTGCAGCTAATTTTTATTTGTGTAAGAATGGTATTTCACAACTAATTTTTAGATTTCTTTTTTCTCATGGATGCATAGTGAAACTGTTTCAATTGTTTACAATGTACCAGGGTTACATAGCTTTCTACTTAGTTCATCTGTAAGCAGCAAGCAACAGAGCTTTCAATAAAGATACAATCTGAATTAGTGTAGCTGTTTTAGTCACATGCTCTGCCTGGTTGTTAGCCGAATATTGTTATTTATGAAAGTCTGGTGTTCTAGGTCTGATATAGCTTTTTACCTGGCATATCTGTAAGCATTACTTCACAGAGACAGTGATAGGATAATGGAATGTAGTGCTAAAGCGAAGGGTTGAGTAAAGAATGTAGTGCTAAAGCGAAGGGTTGAGTAAAGTTCAGGGATGGAAATGAGGAATATCCAAAACACCTGGAGGAGGAGAAGACCATTGTTTTGGGAATGATATCTACACATCTCAGTGCCTTATGGGTTTTCTGTTAACTTTATTGTAACGCAAGCTTTTTTGTATTCTTTATGAGATTTTGTAAAGTGCTTATACAAAGGATGTCCATAAACTGAGGAGACCCATATCCATGTTACTGTTTACATTGAAAAATAGGGGTCAGCTGAAATTAATGATTGCTGGATAAATGCAGGGAAGTTCTTGCTTGCGGGAGGTTTCTGTTGCAAAACATTCAATTCACTAAGCTTGTTAATGCAGATAGACAGACAGATAGATAGATAGACAGATAGAAGCTAGAATCTTGAGGACTGACTTCCATGTCAGGGACTGATGTTTGAGTGTGGGTGGGGAGTGAGAGATAGGGCAGACCCTGGGTGTGGGACCAGCACTAGTGAAGTTTCTGGTGGAGTCTGGAATGGAGGTTGCCGTTGGGAGGAGAATAATTGGTAGAGCATGTGGGATTGTTGCACAGTGGCTGTGGAGTCTGGAATGGAGGTTGCCGTTGGGAGGAGAATAATTGGTAGAGCATGTGGGATTGTTGCACAGTGGCTGTGGGAGTCAATCGGGGGAGGTTAGGAGAGAATGGGGGGTGAGACTGTATGGGTGGCTCATGGAGGACAGTGAGGTGATGTATGTATCTATCTCCTGAGTGTGCTGCAGGGTCTGGCGGATTTGGGATTTTTGCCTGGAGGTGCTTGCATGGGTGTTTTTGTACCCCGGGTGGACTTCAGGGAATTTTTCCTCGGGTGGACAGCAAATGTTGGAGGTGTGGTGAGGTGGAGGAAGGTGGCTGGGAGTATGTTTTCTGGAGTGTGGTTAGTTGATGGATTTTGGGGATTCCCTGAGGACTGCTCTGTCAGAGATGCTGTGTGGGTGACTTGGGGTGACAGGGGAGATCAACTTTTTTGAGCTGTGGTGCAGGCACAGAGTTGCCTGGCCATGCTGGGGCCTTGCTAGGTTTGGTTGTGATGGATGCCAGGGGCGTGGTTACTGGAAGGTGGAGACTGGGGACAAGGCCAGCTTTGCTGGGGGTAGTGAGGATGGCAGCAGGGATAGGGCAGCTGGAGGTGGCATCCTTGGACAGAAATGGGAACATATTGCTTGGGAAGAGATGGTAACTGTGGGAATGGAGATGGGAACTGTGGGAATGGTGCATGCAGGGGAGGAGTGAGGTTTGGTGGGGCTGGATTTGAGTGGACTATGTCGTGGTTGGCTGACAGAGCCTGGATGTGTTGGAGGTAAAGTATGTTTGCATGAGATCGTGTTGCAGTGATTTGTCGTCATTTATGTGGATGTAACATGGCCTATGCCATAAAAAATAGTTTAATAAAGATGTTTCTGGTTATAAAAAAAGCTTCCTGCAGTGGAGGCCTGAGGGATCTATGCAAATGACCCCTTATGTCTATATCTAGTAAGGTTTGGTTTTATTGGCTTCAATGTACACATAAAGACTTAAACTATAAAAAGTAAAAAGTCATGGGCATTCAGAACTCTTGTAGCTGTTATGCTGATGCGTCTTTAAAAGTCATTTGCTTGTATCCCATGGGTCCCCAGTACGGGCGGTTTAAGGTATTACACAATAAATACATTAGCTTGTCTGAGTCTTTCTTGCAGTTTTTTCTGAATGCTTTGTCTGTGTGACATTTTTAACCTTTGACCTGGATCTCATTTGCGATACTTTACAGGTACCCTTATGTTTATGGACATCAGGCTTGATTTTTAAGCTCTATGTTATCCTGTACCAATGAGATAAAAAAAAATAGTGCCAAATATTGTTATGTCTTTAAGGAGTTATTCGCATATATCCCATGGGCCTCTACTTCAGGAGGTTTAATGTACTGCACAGTGAAGACTATCTTTGGCTGGGTCTATCTTGCAGTATGTATGTATGTATGTATATATATATATATATATATATATATATATATATATATATATATATATAGAAAGAGAGAGAGAGAAAGACAGAGAGATGCATACATAGCTAGATATAATTATCTCGTGTGTGTGTGTGTGAATATATATATATATATATATATATATATATATATATATATATCTATATATCTATATATACACACACACACACACACACACACGCACACACACAAAAATACACACACGTGTATATATATATATATATATATATATATATATATATATATATATATATATGGATTCCTATTACAAGAACGAAAGTTCACTACTTCGAACTTGTAATAGGAAGCCTCACTTCTGCAAAAGTTCACTTTAACGAAAGTGAACTTTTGTGTAAGTGCACTTCACCGAAAACACCATAGTACAGTGGAGGACATAAAAAACAAGCTATGTCCTCCACTATGGTGCAATAGTCATGAACCTTAGGGTTAGGGCACGGGTTAGGGTAATGGGATAGTTAGTAAAGCTATCCCCTTACCCTAAGCCATGCCCTAACCCTAAGGTCCATGACTATCGCACCATAGTGGAGGACATTGCTATTTCCTTCACTACGCTGCAGTCATCACGGACCTTAGGGTTAGGGCACGGGTTAGGGTAAGGGGATAGTTAGTAAAGCTATCCCCTTACCCTAAGCCATGCCCCAACCCTAAGGTTCATGACTATCGCACCATAGTGGAGGACATTGCTATTTCCTTCACTGTGCTGCAGTCGTCACTGACCTTAGGGTTAGGGCACGGGTCATGGTAGGTCTATCCCCTTACTATGACCCATGCCCTAACCCTAAGGTCTGTGAGTACTGCACGGAAGTTCAGTACAACACCCGTTCATTGTAATGAACTTCGCGTAAGTGCACTTTCGCTGCAGTTAGCATTCCATGCACTATTTCGAATTAGTGAAAATTAGTGTATGGAACCCATATTTATATATATATATATATATATATATATATATATATATATAGACACAGAGAAAGAGAGAAAGACAGAGAGATGAATATAGATCTAAATAGCATTATCTCGTGTGTGTGTGTGTGTGTGTGTGTGTGTGTGTGTGTGTGTGTGTTTTTATATATATATATACATATACACACACACACACACACACACACACACACACACACACACACACACAAAAACACATGTATCACACAGATGCTATGTTTCCTGTGCTCTTATGAGACACCGACGTGCCTTTCACAGAGCTCAGTATTTCACATATCGTACAGTTATCTGCAGAAGCTTAGTAAGTCACAAAGTAATATGTACTCTTGAATCACTCCACTCTCATGGTAAACAAATGAGATACAGGAATATTCTAGGCCTATGCAGGTAGCTTGGTGCATAAATCTTAGGGTTTGGTGATGTCACAGTAAACACATTTGGAACAAGGTCTCATAGTACTGTTATCATACGTGGCTGTGTGCGACTGTTGTAAATGGTGTATGAATCCCCTGTTGCTACATTCCACAATAAAACGTTCTGCATTATTTTTCTTGTTCTATGGTTTGCTAATTCATTTCTCACACTTATGAACTGCTGTGGCGAAGGCTAAGGATAAGGCGTATGAAGAGTTGTTTGAAAGGTTGGACACTAAGGAGGGAGAAAAGGACCTGTACCGATTGGCTAGACAGAGGGACCGAGCTAGGAATGATGTGCAGCAGGTAACGGTGATAAAGGATAGTGAGGGAAACATACTCACAAGCGGGGAGAGTGTGTTGATCAGCTGGAAAGAGTACTTTGAGGGGCTGATGAATGAAGAGAATGAGAGGGAGAGAAGGTTTGAAGATGTGGGTATGGTGAATCATGAAATGCAATGGATTAGCAAGGAGGAAGTAAGGATAGATATGAAGAGGATGAAGAATGGAAAGGCTTTTGGTCCAGATGACATACCTGTGGAATCATGGAGGTGTTTAAGTGAAATGACAGTGGAGTTTTTAACTAGATTGTTTAACGAAATCTTGGAAAGTGAGAGGATGCCGGAGGAATGGAGAAAAAAGTGTTTTGGTACCGATTTTTAAGAATAAGGGTGATGTGCAGAGCTGTAGTAACTACAGAGGGATTAAATTGATCAGTCACAGCATGAAGTTATGGGAAAGAGTAGTGGAAGCTAGGCTAAGAAGGGATGTGATGATAAGTGATCAGCAGTATGGTTTTATGCCGGGAAAGAGCACTAGAAATGCAATGTTTGCTCTGAGAGTGTTGATGGAGAAGTACAGAGAAGGTCAGGAGGAGTTGCATTGTGTTTTTGTAGACTTAGAGAAAGCATATGACAGGGTGCCTAGAGAGCAGTTGTGTTATTGTATGAGGAAGTTGGGAGTGTCAGAGAAGTATGTAAGAGTGGTACAGGAAATGTACGAGGGTAGTGTGACAGTGGTGAGGTCTGCGGTGGGTGTGACAGATGCGTTTAAGGTGGAGGTGGGACTACATCAAGGATGAGCCCTCAGCACTTTCTTATTTGCAATGGTGATGGACAAGTTGACAGACAAGATCAGACAGGAGTGCCCGTGGACTATGATGTTTGCAGATGACATTGTGATCTGTAGTGAGAGTAGGGAACAGGTGGAGGAGACCCTGGAGAGATGGAGAAATGCTCTAGAGAGAAGAAGAATGAAGGTCAGCAGGACTAAGACAGAATGTATGTGTGTGAATGAGAGGGATGATAGAGAAATGGTGAGGATGCAAGGAGTAGAGGTGGCGAAGCTGGATGAGTTTAAATACTTGGAATCAATAGTTCAGAGTAATGGTGAGTGTGGAAGAGAGGTGAAGAAGAGAGTACAGGCAGGATGGAGTAGGTGGAGAAGAGTGTCAAGAGTTATTTGTGACAGACAAGTACCAGTAAGAGTGAAAGGGAAGGTCTACAAGAGGGTAGTGAGACCAGCTATGTTATATGGGTTGTAGACAGTGGCACTGACAAAAAGGTAGGAGTTAGAGCTGGATGTGGCAGAGTTAAAGATGTTAAGATTTGCATTGGGTGTGACGAGGGTGGACAGGATTAGGAATAAGTATATTAGAGGGTCAGCCCAGGTTGGAAGATTTGGAGACAAAGCCAGATAGGAAAGATTATATTGGTTTGGACATGTGCTGAGGAGGGATGCTGAGTATATTGGGAAAAAGATGCTAAGGATGAAGCTGCCAGGTACCAGGAAAAGAGGAAGGCCTAAGATAAGGTTTATGGATGTGGTGAGAGAGGACATGCAGGTGGTTGGTGTGACAGAGCAAAATGCAGAGGACAGGAAGAAATGGAAACAGATGATCCGCTGTGGTGACCCCTAATGGGAGCAGCCGAAAGAAGATGATGATGATGAAATGCTGAGCCCAGCCATTGTGTACTGCATTTCCACACTGACAACATACCATTGTGACTTGGATGAACATTCAAGAGACGACATAATAAGTTTCTATAACAAGTACTGGCAAGGTATTCCTTCTCAGTGCAGCACCTTACTTGATATGTTCAGGACGGTCACGCAGGATACAGGTTGTGGCTGACCATCCTAAAGGAAACCCTAAAGGTGGGCACTTATAGGTCTTATTTCTATTCCATTCATACTTCATGTATGGATACAGAAGTCACGGAGGCAATGAGGGAAATGTGCAGAGGATATTTACATAATTATCAAAAACACTGTGTTTTACACACACACACACACACACACACACACACACACACACACACACACACACACACACACACACACACACACACACACACACACACACACAAATGTGCCATTCTGATCTCTTCATTTATGCAAATGTTTTCATTATTGTAAGAATTTAGTCAAATGGTCTTTATGGTCACATCATGTAGCAATTGTTTCGCATTTACTCTATCTTTAGGCAAATTCTATGATATGATTAGGCATGTTAAGTCCTCCAGGCCTTTTTATTTCATTTATTCAAATGCTGAAAACGTTTTGTGGTTTGAAATGTACAGCTGGATGGATGTTAGTTCTATCAAATTGTGTTACAGGAAACAAGCACCCCAAGAAAGCAGAAAGGAAAACCTTGAAGATACTCGACTTCAGGCATGTTGCAACTCCAGTCAAATAAATGTTGCAATTTCTTTTTTATAAACATTTTAAGACCCCTGTGCAGTATTCTGTATAGTTCAGGAACATTTATATTTGCAAAGATATACATAGAATGGAATCACATCTCCTGAGAGCTGCCTACTGTTCAAAACAGTCTATGCGAAAAGATGAGTGGTCCTCATATAAGGGGGCTTGAAGAAAGGAAGTATGTGTGTGTTTTGTTAACCAGGGAAATGCACCTAATATGAGTCCCTTTGCAGCACAATATCGTGATGAAAAGCTGAAAACGTACCATGTACAAATTAGAGTTACAAATGTAATAACATCTTTACATACAGGTATCATACAAAACACATGTAGTATAAAAATGAAATACAGAATACCATTCTTAAAGACAAAACTATTATCTCTCACAGCCAAAGGTCATAAAAGGTCAAAGAGTAATGCAAAGTGTTCTTACATGAGTACATAACAGAATCAATCTACAGTCTACACAGCAGAGGATCTAACTATTTACACTGAATATATCGAGTAAAAGTAAAGCTAAAAGGAGGCAGACGAGGGAGTTAAAGGCTGAGGAGTAGACCCAAAATGATGACATGGGAAAGGAATGACAAACAGAAAAAATGAGAAGCAATGTGTGTGCAAAAAAAGAGTAAATACAACAAACTGCGTGAGGCAATACGTGGACAAAAATGAAGGTATTTAGGAAGAAAAGAAGTGAGAAAATTGTCAAGGGTCTTGTCTAAGAAAGAAAATTCAGCAAGGCTGACAGGTGGAATTTTATTGGGCATGGGTTACAGATGTACAGGCCAGCAACAAAAAGAAAGTAATCTGTTCCAGATGGATTGATCACCAGATTATATGTCTAGTTGCTACTTAGACCAGGTTAATGGCATACCTGAATATTGATGGGACTCACATCAAAGGAAAAGGGAATTTGCACTATGCATTGGGTACAAGGCCTGGTAACATGGTACCCTTGTGTATTCATGGAGGTTTTCACCTGTATAAATTAGGTATTTGTGGAGGGGATGTCACGGAAAGAGGATACTTTTCAATTATTTATGCACTGAAGGACATTCTCTGCAAATAGCAATGTATGCGCCAGTCCAAGCCATGCCCATGATATGGAGAAATAAAGTCCTAACTATGACCCAGATGGCCTGCATTAGTAAGGGGCAGGGAAGAGTGAGTGGACAATGCCATTTTACCTATCCTGGTAGAAGGAGGTAGCCTGTTATTTTACTGCTGGCTCTTGACCATGAGCTGGAGGTGCACATGACCCAGGACACCTCTTTTCAGCTGTTGTATTCAAGAAGGCATCATAAAGTGTGAACAAGAGCTAGCTGGCATGCAGGAGCATGAACATGGCATGGTCGTGGCACTGTGGCTGTGAGATGACTTCGGAATGCTGCAAAATCTAACATATAGGCCAACAAAAATGCAGTCATCATTCATGACTGCCTGGATGATGCTATCACAATCTTCCAGTTAGCTACTGCATCCGTAGAGATATCAGAGCTCAGTGGTCAGAAGGCAAAAAGGGTAGAACAACATAGTAAATACTCAGTTAAAGAGAGTTGATTGACGTAGGGTATAATATGATAGCAATGTACTCACAGGAACAGGTGACAGTGATAAACTCAATAGAAGCAATAAAATGGATCTCAGGGGGATATAAATCGAAGGTGAGTACGGTTAGACTTTGGAAAAATCCTAGTAAACACTATCATACATACAATGATAGGACACTTGCTAAAGGGACAGGTGTAATAAAGGGTACCTGGGACAAGTAGGGATACAAGCATAACTTTGGGATGCATACGTGCACAGTGCTAGCTGTAAATGAGACCTCTGAAATTAATATGGGGTGTTCTGTCAACTTTTGAATAAGTTCAAAAATTTTTGCAACTTTCATCAGTTTTTGTGAAGACCATATGGATCCTATACATACCACTCTTCCCTCGCAAGTACACTGACCAGCAGACCCCACTGACGTCAGCGATGATTACTGTCACCATGCCATATAGGGAATATGCTATTCCCATTTTTAAAACAAGAAAAATCTTTATTGAATTATCACTTATGACATAGGCAATCATACATTTCTTATAAATGAAAACAAACCATATTGATATATTTTCCTGATGCAAACATTATAAATCACATATAATCTTCCATACAGTCATTGTCCATCTAACATTACATAACTCATTCAATTCCCGAGTCCCTTAAACCTCATTCCTCCTCCAAAACATTATTCTGCATGTATTGCTCTAACAATACATGGAAAATGATATATGTTTTGTTCTCACAATTCCCGATTTTTTCGATGTAATTTGATCCTACCCTTTTTCATCTCTGTTACTCTATTCACTACTTCTAATATGTTTGGTTTAGATTTTGATTTCCATTTTCTAGTTATTGCTTTTTTGGCAGCTACCAGAATTAAACTCAGTCAGGCCTTTCTATGTCTGTACAATTCCGATTCTGTATCACAGCTCAAAAAAAATATTTCTTTAGTTATACCAATTAGCTCACCCAGAATTTCTGAGAAAGCAGTTTGCAGGGAATTTTTAAAGTCTGCCGAGTCCTTATACTCCCAAAAGTATGTTCCCAATTACCTCTTTCTCCCCATCACACCACAGACATTTGCAACCTACCTGAGGAAAAATTCTTTGGGGTCTGCTTGGGGTATAAAACTACCTATGTAAACACTTCCAGGCAAAGATCCTAAATCTTCTAAACCTTGTTGCATATTTGGTAGTCATACATTTATCCGCCTATTGTTTTTTTCTGAATTGCTTATCCAGTCAGTCTCTCTTCCCAATCCTTTCTAACCTCATTTGATTAATTCCTATAGTTATCATGCAATATTTTACATGCTCTACTAATTATCCCTTTTTTGTGAGCAGCTGCTGTTCTAAATTCTACTAAAAACTACCAATGCTGGTCTTTCACTTAGGATTCCCATATTTCTCTCTCTTTGCTTACACTCTTGATATCAATCCTTGATAGGGAAGGCAATCTGTAGGCTGCAGTCCAAATATATTCTTGGCCTCTTCCCATTCTATTACCTTTCCCTCTCTAATTACTTGCTGACAATACTTTCGTTCCTTTGCCGGTATTCCAGCCCCCTCTTGCCTATTCTCTGTTCCCATAATTGCCATCCTCCCTATTGGTAGAATCTCCTTTCTCCATTCCAGTGTCAGCTTCGTTCTTGGAATACTAATATACTATTTCCTTGAGTAAGTATGTTACACCAGTACATCTGCACATCTTTTTCCCACACAGAGGGAAGAAGCCCAGCCTACAGTCCAGATGACTGGGGATTGATTAGTGGCCCTGTCACTGAAGACTTTGATTAATGGAGGTGCAAGAATAAAGGACCATTGCATGCCCACCTCTCTCTGGGTGAAAGAATGAGGATCATGTGCAAGGCCGTGGGAAGGTTAGGTCATGGTGAAGTTGAAGCCTGTATGTGGAGGCACAGTGTGGTCTCCTAATGTTCCATTGCATGCTCCATCAGGGTGGTGCACCAGCTAAGCATATCATCACAGAGGTGCAAGATATTTGTTTCACAGCATGGAAGCCCAAGTATAAGCCTTGGAAGCAATCAATGGTATTTAGACACTTTCTCTCTGGTCAATCTAACCCTTACTTCTAGAGTCCAGAAGGGCCAGTTTGGTTACAAATGAAGAAGAGTTGATGGTCAGAAGGAGGTGTAGGAAAAACTGTAGTTCAAAACAAAACTAAAACAACTCCTTCTTAAGCCTTGTACTTGTTCATGTTCTACCCCAGGATGGACATAAAACCATTAGGTACTTACCATCAACTGCCCAGCTCAACTACCTTTCTTCAGCCTTAATAATCTACCTTAATATCCTTCAACATCAGCATCTTCTCACCCTAAACAAGATATCTCACAAATACCCGCTAACCCCTCCTTTTTCTGTACTTCACATGGAGTCAGAGAACCACATTAATGGTGACCCTCACCTAGCTCCTAATAATTTCCTAAATGTAACCACTAGAACTCATGTTTTCCTCTTTCTCTGATGTATAATACTAACAATCCCCATCCTACCCCACTCACAGCAAAATTCCCACTTCTTCATTCACAGGGATTTTCTGCCCCTGTAGCCAGCTTTGTATTAATGGGCATCCTGAGACATGTAGGAATTATCTTGTTTTCTGACAACCACCTAATTCTGAACCGTGATACAGCATGTGAGATACTGTACTTATACACTGTATCTGGAATCAAGGCTCTCACATACAGCCATTACACATACCAAACAGGTTGTCAGAAACACACAACACAGCACATTACCTGCCAAACATGCGAGGCTGTTAAAAGTAATCTACCCAAACCAAAATGTCAAAGGGCTCCCAGGTTCAGCAATTACAGTAAGTGCCCTCAGAAACCTCAAAAATACAGTATCAAAGCAAAAACCACATGACACATTCAGCTAAAACTCGCAGTGTTTCTAAGTCTAAGCCCATAAGGCAGACCACCACGCAATCCAACACTTTGGTCTAAGCCCATAAGTCAGACCACCACACAATCCAACACTTTGGTCTAAGCCCATAAGGCAGACCACCACGCAATCCAGCACTTTGGTCTAAGCCCATAAGGCAGACCACCACGCAATCCAACACTTTGGTCTAAGCCCATAAGGCAGACCACCACGCAATCCAACACTTTGGTCTAAGCCCATAAGGCAGACCACCACGCAATCCAACACTTTGGTCTAAGCCCATAAGGCAGACCACCACGCAATCCAACACTTTGGTCTAAGCCCATAAGGCAGACCACCACGCAATCCAACACTTTGGTCTAAGCCCATAAGGCAGACCACCACGCAATCCAACACTTTGGTCTAAGCCCATAAGGCAGATCACCACACAATCCAACACTTTGGTCTAAGCCCATAAGGCAGACCACCACGCAATCCAAAACTTTGGTCTACGCCCATAAGGTAGACCACCACGCAATCCAACACTTTGGTCTAAGCCCATAAGGCAGACTACCACACAATCCAACACTTTGGTCATAGGTGTCTTCATTGTAAGGCACGCCAATGTCCTTTTCACTGGGCTGAACAAGGAAAGGGTTATGGTCAGTTGCCTATCAGGTGCCACTACCCACCAGATCACCCACGCATTTTGGTCACTCAACCACAAGTACCAGTATGACTCAGTCATAGTCCGTGTGGGAGTAAATGACCTAAGATGTACCTCCCTAGATTACATGAAGGGATACATGGTGGAGCTTTTGGACCATGTGTCCCGAGCCGGTGTGAGGGTAGCATTGAACAGGATTCTACCTTGTCCAAGGATGATGCCATAATACGACAAAAAATTTTGATAATTGGTTTTGGTGTCATTCACAGCAGAGGGCAATATTTGTAAGCCTGAGACAATATGGTTGACAGACCACTATACTTTGCAAAGGATGGTCTGCAGCTGTCCCTGCTAGGCTTTCAAGTATTGGCTACACCCTTGTCTACCCTTATAATGCCTTTCTTTAGGCATTGCCAACCTGATATACCTTCTGACCTAGAGGAACCAATCCAGAATAATCTAAAAGTGATACTGCTCAATGCCAGGAGTCTAAACAAAAAACTCCTCTCCCTGCAAGCTATTACAACCCTGGAGAATGCAGATGTCTGTGCATTTACTGAGACATACTTTAAATCTGTGGAGATCAGCCTGGCTGTGTAGGGCAATAATACCTTCAACACAGTTAGACCAGCTACTGCACAGAAAGGGACAAAAGTTAGAGGTGCCTCAGTTTACATCAAAAACAATCATACCTCAAGGATGAGTAAAAATATGACACACCTGAGCTCTTCCACACACAACTCACAATATGCAAATTCCTATACCATATCTTTGCCAGTTACAGACCCCTCATAACCCAGGAAACCCATACCACTTACTTAAATGAACTTGAATCTGTCTCCATTCAAACCAACACCATACTGACAAAGTACCTCGCTGTAAACTGTGAATGAACTCAAACTCGCATGCACAAAGATTCCTGGACTTTGTCAGCATGAATACTCTGAACTGGCTAGTCTGTTCATCAATCAGGAGCACCAATACCCCTAACCAAGTCTTCACTAACATGGGGAAAGTTTCACCAACACCCCCAAAAGTGTAAAGCCCTTATTGGTCAGGTTGGACCATAAAGCTGTTTTCTTTGAAATAAAAAATAAAACATGGCATACCACGTAACCCTGAAACTTTTAGGAATTATTCCATGGCAAACTTCCAACTTTTAAGTGGCACCCTGGCAAGATTTTAAGCCCCCTTAAACCCAGGGAACACTGTTGCCTATGTAGAGTCATTCACAAAGCACCCTTTACAATCATATATACAGCTGAATAGAGGCAGCAGTACCTACCCAAAATAAACAGAGGGCAAATTTAAAAGAACAAGCCACTCTGGTGGATCCCCAGCATCAACAGGTTGTACAGCAAAAGGAGGAAATTCATGACCAAACATAAGAAATGCAATGGTCAGCAAAGTAAGAACTCCAAACTAAATAAACAACTCTGGGAACTAATTAAGTCTACCAAATCCAAACGTAAGGTAAAAGTAGCCTCTTAGGGTAAGGGCAACGACAAGACATTCTTTAGCTGTATATGAAACCTCAAAGGCAATACACAGTAACTATACATACACCACTAACTATCCACTTACCTTTATCCAAACTCTAACCCTAAGGTCCGTCACTATCGCACACTCACCTCACCTGCGCCCCAACCCTAACTCACCTACCCTGCCCTAACTCTCACATCCACACAATCGCACACTTACCTTACCTGCGCCCTAACCCTAACTCACCTAACCCGCCCTAACCCTCATGTCCACACAATCGCACACTTACCTGAACCCAACCCGTAACTTTCCACCACAGCGCTGAAAATATCAAAGCAACAGAAACGGACAACCAAATTCTTTCCCTAGGAAAAAATTTGGTTTTCTGTTTCTTCAATATTTTCAGCGTTCTTTGAAAACGGGTCGATATTAGAACACTCAAAATTTTGAAAGTTCGGTGTTCTAATATAGGCCCAACAAAAATACATACAGGAACCCTCCAAAAATGGTAACATTAATTACCTACTTCATAAAATGTGACATTTCTTAAATAGAACTGTTAATCTAACTGAAGAGCCAGAAAAATAAACTATGTTAAAAAGCTGCTTGGAATAGGTTGCTGACACCCACTACCTTTGCCCCATTTCTAGGGCCCAAATGCTATTTACTGGTACTTATACTGCCTCTTATAGACACCCATTTTTGCTGGGAACATTATAAAGTTTATCTATATAACTGGAAGGTATTCACTGCCATACTTTTTTATAGAATCATGGGTGTTCCTCTATGAATTTATGAGTTACTGCTGGACAAAGCCAAAGCTGGAAGGGCTCTAATTAATTTAAAAGTTATTAGAGCAACAGGTTTTGTATCAACATGCATTTTCAGGGGAATACGATGTACAAAACATTAATATTTAATATCTGTAGTCCTCACACATTTACCAGAAAGTAAAACATTCTGTGAAGTACAGGTCAAAAGTATCAGGCAAAATCAGGGATGTTCTGCAAAATCTGAAACAGTATTGACAAGCCAGCATTGGGCTGTCACTCCCCACCTTTCCTGTTCTGGCTTCTCCTGTGTTTCTGGATCCCAGCTCATCTATGCACAGCAATAACTTCTGGCATCCCTGATGCGTCTGAAACCTGAAACTGAAGGAAAAAAACCTTGTCTAAGAATGAGGACAAGAAAAGAAAGCACCCTTTACAATATTATTTGCTGTATCATAGCTGTCAACCTTTAATTTCCAGAATCAGGTGTCCTTATAAAGCAAAAATAATTGGAAGCAATGGAAAATTGGTACACACAACTGATAAAACTAAGATAACATGAATTAGTGTTTGCTTTCTGAAGTAAAATAAGTCTACTTGACTGTAATGCATCACCTGTTCTCAAAAACGTCATGGATTCCAGGAATGTCAGTTAAATTGTGAGTTGAAATCAGGGACACGACTGAAGGTCAGTGACAGTTGAGAGATACAGTTGCTATACATAGACTGATTAGTTTCATTCGTTTAAGCAACTGTTGTTTAAATGAATAAACACCAGCTGCAGGTGCTAAATGAACATAGATGCTACATTTCTTCTACACTGACATTGCCAATCGCAGCCCCCTAACAGTTTTCACCTGGGACAGCCCTCCTGCCACAGCTATTGGCCTTTTGGGTCATAGTTAGGAATGACAGCTAGGTCACAAAGTTGGAGTTGCAGTATGATTTTACACATGTTTATTTGCCATTTACAACTTCCAACAGAGGTTTCATTAATTGAATATCATGGAATGCTGTCAAAATGAAGGTAACAAAAAGGCGTGGTTTATGTACTTGATAACACCCACAAGTACTATAAAAACGTATAAATGTCAGACCTAAAAAGAGGACAGGAAATAGACTGTTTGTGATCAAAGCTGCATTCATGATGCTTTGTCAGGGTCATTCATGTTGTCAGTCTTTTACTGCAACACATGTAATTGTATCTGTACTTTTAATATTTCTTGTTATTTTACTTCCAACACATGCAGTTGATTTGAAAAAAACAACAGGGAATGGTCCAGGAACTACTAAAGGTATAAAAGAAATTATTCTTGGTAGATGTTATGACTACACCACCCTGATGAAACCTGTTTTGAAGTAAGTAAAACCGGTTTCCTTTTTGTTTTTGAAATTACTTTATCTATCTGGACATACTGTTAAACTTATCAGTGTAATAAGAAAGTTATTATCGTGATATTTTAAGAATAATGTGACAACAAGAGTACCGGCTTGGAGCTCAGTCACTAAAATGTGTTTGTTTTCTTTTCTTTTTAATTCTAGGTTGTGCTGTCAGCCTATGCATTAATAATTTTTCTGTCCACCTTCAAAGACGAATTTAAAAAATTCCTTCACACCATATCAAACTGTCCCTGTTTCACAGCAGGTCACACCACCTAACAGCCTCTCAGCATTAGTCTCCCTAAATTACTAACAACTCTTAACTCAACCTCTCCCTTTATTAATTCCTACTGTACCATATTTGTTATAAATTAATTCATATTCAGTTTTTGACATGTGCAGCTTACCGCCTCTCTGTTATCTTTTTTTTATGTTCTTTGTGAATTATTTCACCCAGGCAGCACCTGCAAATGGTCAGTTATGATCAAGTACTACCCCTGTAAACCAATCTAATAAAAATAAAAATCAGATAATTTCTCTGAGAGGATGTTGTTGCTTAACTTATGCATTTGCCATGATGAAATTGGAAATGATGAATGATATAATTTTCCCCATGGGTGTAAGTGTATACTGTTCTTGTAGATGCAGTAATTTGCAAAAGGTTTTTGAAGTTTTTGTGGGGGAGTGAAGGCGCACAGACATGTACAATCACACAATGTTCAGTGCTACCAAATAAGTGAGACTGGGAACTGTCTCAGAGACAATCATCTTTAATGTCACAGTTTCAGTTATACCACAGCCAGTATGTGGTGAGACAGTGTAAAATCACTAGTACAGAAATTTGAAAACTGTGGGTTTAACTTATCGTGGCCCTGAAGAATAAGTTGCCCAATTGCTGCAGTCAGACAGAGCAGTGTTGTTGTTTGTTTGTCTTTTGTCTTTTTCCCACTAAGGGGTCGCCACAGCGGAACTCCGGTCCGCTAATGATTGGCAGCAGATTTTTACGAAACGTGGAGGTGCCAGCTCGATGCCCAACCTTCAACGGAGGCATGCCCATTTACGCACGCATGTCTTTCAAACGCTACCCAACCACGGGGAGGACATGCAGACTCCACACAGAAGGCACTCCCAAGCCAAGCCGAGAATCGAACAGGAGAACCTCTTGCTGTGAGGTAACAATGCCACCACTGTACCACCGCGGAATCCTGTAATGGAATAAATTGTGGGGAAGCAAAACACAGATGATGAAAATGATGACAACCTGTGAGGTGTGGGGTGGTGGAATGTCTGCCATTTGTGACAAAGATCTTGAATTCCTGCTTAGCACTGAATACTACAATCCTTCTTAACTGTGCAAGGATGAAGCAGAAAGCACAAAAAGATTCCAAAAATGTTAAGAAGTAACAGAATTCTCGTTGAGTAGGAAGGAAGGGTGATACAACTCTTGATAAGTAGGAAGAAGGGTGATGGAACTATTGATGGGGTAGGAAAAAAGGGGTAGATTTGTCTCAAAGGGAATGGAGACATTTCATCCTTTCACGTGCAACATCAGCACATGATTTTTCCTTGTTGAGGTAGACCCCATACCCCCAAAATTATATATGCCAACTCCACAGTCCCAAAACAATGGAAAAAAACTCAGTGAAAGTGTAGTATGGGCTTGCACAGTTCAGTACACTGTAGTAAAAACTTCCACAACAGTAATATTTCGACAAATAGGAAGATGATCAGAAATGTAACAATGAAGTGGAAGTAAGTCCTGAATTTTGTTAAATGCACAATTATTACAACCCCTACTAGCTGTGCAAGGATGAAGGACAGAAGGGTTCCAAAAAGACAAGAAGTGATGGAGCTTTTAATGAGTGTGAAGGAGTTGGCTTGTTACAAGGGGAAGGCAGGAGCCTCATCCTTTTATATGCAATGGCAACAAATGGTGAATGAACTGTGTTTATTAGCATTAGAAAAAAATGCACTAACAGCTGAAGCAGCAACACAATCTCCTTAGATAGATTAATGGAAGAGCAGGGAGGAAGATGTCTGTCTTTGCCACAAAGGCAGAGTTATAATCATATCTGGTGATTGCTTCTAGCATGTCACCAAGGCTTTGTAGTAGTGATAAAAATATTCCCAGCCCATATATTTCACCATTTAGAAGTAATGGCAACAATATTGCCAATCCAGTATCACAGCATTTACCAGTAGGTATAACAAAGGACTACAATTCATAACATGAACTTTGACTGTGCAAAACATCAGTGTTTTACTGCTTGCAAACTCTGCAACATTAGCTTAAACAGACCAAAAAAACAAACAAAAACCATAAAGCCATCTTACAGTTTTGACAGTTATCAGGCATGTGACTAAGTGCCCTGGTTCTAGGTAAAGGTATGTAATCAGCAGGATCACTTGGTGCCACACAGTTGAAAGATCTGATGTTAGCCCAATTTCTCTAGTGGCAGAGGTCTTACAAATTTTTTGAATTTGTCAAAAAAGTAATGTCCTTAGCAACAGATATCAAATGTGTGATGTAGTCTTCTGAACTAGAAAAATATATAAACTGAAAAGGACTGAGGCATAGGTTATAATGAAAATAACTGTAGTGATACTAGCCACCAAACTGAGATGATGTCTTTATAGTTAACCTGACTGCCAAACATTGAAGAAAACTAGCTGTTTGTCACAGAGTTAATCAACAACATGCTAATGAGTTTCACCCTGTAGTTATAGTTTTAATTTCCTTTTATCTATTGTGTGAATAACAGTAACTCAGTTAAGTGTGTCTATATTAAAAGGACGAACATTCAGAAATGCGAATATGTGTACATCGGCACATAAACATCGAAGTGCAACAACAACAAAAGACAAACATCGACCATCAGGATGCCGAACGGATTTCCTTGGCCAGCAGGGTGTTCGTGGGGAAGACGAAATATATCCCTTTCCCCACTGTAGTGCGGTCTCGGAGTTGGTATATTTAAGTAGGGGGTGTGGGGGTGCAGGGGGCTTGCCCCCTGCAAAAGTCGTTTATTGAAGTTTGTTTACATAGGCTTTCCTTACCTGTATGGCACTGTTGTTTTCTGAAATACGTCCGGCCGCTCCGGCGTCCTCATTTCCATTGTTTATGTCTTTCACTGTTGCTGTACTTCCACTTTTATGTGTCGGTGTACTCGTATTCACATTTGTTAATGTTTGTGCTTTTAATATAGACCCAGTTAAACACAGTATGTTACCCTGAAAAGAGGGTGCCTAGTGGGATTATCTACATTAAAAAGAAAGGAAAAAGAAAACCTTTAGTATAAAACATGAGCTTCCTAGAAAATAAATATTTATTGTCTGTTGGTATTCTACAGTCTCATGAAGTTACCTGTAGTCAATATGTTTGAAGATATAAAGGGATTGCTGGTGAATAATTTACATGTGACTACAATTGTTGGATTGCGGTAAATAACTATTATTTGTCAGTGGATTGTGTTTCCACCCATGACTCCACTGAGCTGAATGTCTTCGGGCTGCATATAATGATTCATTAAATCAGCCATAGAAAGCAGCATTTGTAGTGGGTGATAATAAGGCAGATAGTTTGATCCCTCACCTTGCATTACCGATCAGGAGCCTAATGGAAACAGTCCTGTGTGATTTTCATATTGTATATACATGCAAAGCACAAAACTGCATTTTGACCTTTTAGCTGTGCCTGATTTTAAGAAGAACACACAAACATTCTTCAAACCATGTGACATTAAGTATGTGGTGTAGCAACAGCAGCTGTTAACTCAGAAAGCTGCAGGACAAACAGAGCTGAAATGAATGGCTGTGGCAACAGATATTCCAATGTTCTTGTTCAAGCAGGTGTTTTATGGCAACAGGGACTCTCTCATGCCATTATGCTGGATCTAGAGTTGTAGGTGATTTGTTACTACAGGTATTCTTTAATTCTACACCCAGCTGGTGGTGATGGATACCAAAGACCCAAATGATGGTGATGGATACCAAAGTGAAAAACAATGTGAACACTTTAGGCTGAAAAGGTCAGATGGAAAGGCACAAAGCTAAAAAAAATCAGTCACAGACAGCAGAGATAACATTTCTACATCAAACTACATGAAGAAATACTTTCAATTTTGCAACAAAATACCAGTGCTGCAATCCGTAGGTAAGAGTTCATCCAGAATTACACTTTGACTGTGTATTTGTGGTAAGAATGCACTGCCTTGTAAGGCTGTAGCATCCACACATTACTTCTCAGACCAATTAAAATTGCTACAAATTTCAAAATCCTGAGTCCCACAATAATGATTCCTCTTGACAATTGAGTTTGTGTGACATATCTTAGAATTCAGCTAGTTTCAAATATTTTGCTGTGTACTACAGTCACATGAAATCAATTGTGTTAACAGATTGAGAAATTGCTACTAAGGCACAGTTATTATGTTTGTGAAAAACTAAATTATAAGCACCTGGAACCATGGATTTGCACTTTCAACTGCCTTTGTTGCCAGCTTACTTAAACTGGGCATCCTGAGACAATGTAACAATTGTCTCATGTTTACTGACAACCACTTACTACTTCAAGTTGACACAATGTGTGACAGATGGAGTTATTTAATACTATTGAGGCAAAACTCTCACACAAAGACAGCACATATAATAAGCAGGTTGTTAACAACACACAACACCACACTATAGCTCTCTCACACAATACAGACCAAACACATACTGTACACCTACATTTGCGGAGGATCTTAAAAGTAACATACCTAAACTGCAAACATCTCTTAAATGTAACCCAAGAAATAAGCACCATCAGCAGCCTCAAAAACAACACAGGCAGCACCCAATATGGAACATACATTTAAGAGTCCCACAGAATAGTTAAAAAGTCTAAGGCAAACCTGTATACATCCTAGTCATAGGTGACTTCATAGTGAGACACAGTGATGCACCACTCACCAGACTCTGCAACAAGATGGTCACAGTCAGTTGCCCATCAGATGCATGAATTCACCACATCACACATGCACTCAAGTCCTTTTACCACAAGTACACAAATGACACACTCATACTGCACATGGGTGTAAATGACTTGAGGCGTGCCTCCATGGACTATATGAAGAGAGGCATTATAGAGCTCTCAGAAGGATGTGTCTGATGCAATTATGAACCTAGCCTTCAGCAGCAAGAATGATACTATATACACTCGGCCTTCCTGAGAACACTGGAAAATATGAAGGTCTCTCCAAACACCATTAAATGGGGCGACTTCAACTACCCAAACATAGACTGGGAGCATTACTCTAGCTCCAACACCCTAGCCCAAAGGTTCCTAGAATTTATAAACTCAAATGTTATGGAACAACTTGTTACCATTCCCACAAGAGGGGAAAACATACTGGACCTGATCATCACCAACATGGGGACTCTATGCTCCAGACCAGAAGTGTATCCCTCACTGGTAAGATAAGACCATAAACTAATCTCACTGGATATTCACATCCCGACCCCACCCCCTGTCCAGAAAACCACAGTGAAAAACTTCTCTAAAGCAAATTTCACACTCCTCAAAACCAAGGTGGAATCCTTCAAAGCCCCCGGGCCTGTGAAAAATATGGCCGAGACCACAGAATCCTTTATAAACACATTCTATGAACACCTTCAGGAATGCATGGATCATGCAATCCCAAATAAAACCAAGACCCAATCCTCCAAAGGCAGACGTCCTGTCTGGTGGACCCCAGCCATAAACAAACTATACAATAGAAGGAGGAAGCTACTACATGATAGAGCAAAATCCCAAAAAGGGAAGGCATCTCTGATCAGTATTAGCAAAAAACTACGGGCATTCATAAAATCGTCTAAGGCCAGCTTCGAGAGAAAAACTGCACAGGACACTAACGATAATCACAAGGCTTTCTTTAGTTATGTTAGGAACCTGGGTGGGAATTCCCAGATATACTCAGAATTAGTCCAAAATGACAAAACATACACTGAACCCACAGACATTGCCAACATCCTAGCTGACAGGTTCAGCGCAAACCCCCCCCCTCCCCACCAAAAGGGCAAATATCTATCCCAGCAGAGTGCTGCCCCCCTGACATCTCGGATGTTCAGGTAAGAGCCACCCTCATCAAAGCAAAAAACACAGCATCAATGGGACCAGACGGTGTCCCGGGCTGCTTCCTACACGAACTCCAAGAAGAGCTAACCCCAAACATAAAACTACTGTTCATTCTCAGCCTTACTACAGGATATGTACCCAAAGAGTGGCGTACAGCAACAGTGATCCCTCTCCACAAAGGTGGTGCCTCAACGGATCCTGGAAACTATCGCCCCATAAGCCTGACTAGCTTGGTCTGCAAAGCTATGGAAAGGATCATCATGGACCTCATAAATAAAGATATTGGGGATGTACAGACACTGGATCCTACCCAGTTCGGCTTTGTTAAGGGCAGATCCTGCCTCTTAAACCTGGCCAATTTCTTTGAAACAGTCACCAAGGCCATTGACGAGGGGAAGGTGGTCCACACAGCCTACCTGGACCTCGCAAAAGCCTTTGATACAATACCCCACTCTGGCATTATAGATAAGCTCACCACCTTAAATATAAACCCCTGTGTCACTAGATGGGTTGCTAACTGGCTCAAGGACGGAACCCACATGGTTAGAATTGCTGGAGCCATGTCAGACTCCAAACCAGTTACAAGTGGCGTCCCACAAGGCTCAGTCCTGGGACCTCTCTTGTTCGGTATATATTTCTCAGAGGTACAGGCCAACACGGAAGGACTGTGGCTGACCAAGTTTGCAAATGACTGCAAACTGGGCGCCATAATTGACTCTCCAGCCAACACAAGCATCCTCCAAAAGGGCCTCATAGAAACAGACAACTGGTGCCAGAGCCATGGCCTCAAGCTAAATGCCACAAAGTGTATAGTCATCCCCTTTGGCAAAAACAAAGTGCCCACAAATTACCGCATAGGTGGTAATCCATTAAGTACAGAAGAAGTAATTAGGGACCTGGGGACTCAAGTTGATAACAATCTCTCATTTGACAACCACGTGGCCAAAGTGGTTAGAAAAACATTTTATATAGCCCATCTGATCATGAAGGGGTTCACATCTAGATCAGGGGAGGTCATTGTGCCTCTTTGCTCATCCCTCATCAGGCCCATAATTGAGTACAATGCCCCTTTTTGGATGTACCTTACCAGACACCTGCAGCAACTGGAAAAACCCCAAAAGTACCTCACCAAGAGGATCAAAGGGCTCAAACAGATGCTATATGCTGCCCGATTAAAGAGACTCCAGCTCTACTCAGTGGCATACTGCCTGCTCATAGGCAATCTGTGCCTGACGTATAAAGCCATGTCCAACCCGGAATTAATGGACATGCTGCACCTCAGAAAATCTAAATCCCATCAAGCTACATGCTTGAGAGACTTGAACCTCAGCACTGAAATAAATAGGACATGCTGGAGGGACAGATTCATAACCCAGACGTTCCCTTCACTCTGGAATAAAATCCCAGTCCAGGTTAGGCAGAGTCCCTCATTGACTCTCTTCAAGAGGAATCTTGATGAGTGGATGGGAGATTGTAGGTTTACCCTGGGTATCACTTCTGTGTCACTGTTAGACAGAGGTACAGTATACTAATCTCGAAAGAAAGCATAGCAAAATTAATTTAAAATGGGTGGCGAAAGCCAAACACACTCTGGCTAGGCTTATAAATGCCCTAGGGCAGATAGCCTAGTATGAATCTATGAACCTATAATATGTAAAAACGATTACTGATTTCAACAACTGCGTTAGCTTCTGATGTTATTCTAAGGGAGTAAAATATATATCAACATATGAGAAAAAGGTAGACAGTCAACTACTTTGTCATGGCTGGCCGTTGCACCTATACCTCTCCAAGGCTTCGCCATGTGATCAAACCATGCCATTCATTGTTAAATGCAGCATTACCCATACCAAGCCATGGGTTATCGTTTAAATAAATTTTTCTAATTCACTGCAGGGGGCTTAATTTCCTTCTTCAGGAGTCTGGTTATTATCTTGCTACCAAGCAGTAGCAGAAGTTCTACTAAAGAACTACCTGGGATTTTAGCCTATAACCTCCTACCCATCCCAGCCAGCACTGGCCTCCTGTAATTTCCAGGTCTCTATAACTTCCTACCCATCCCAACCAGCACTGGTCTCCTGTAATTGCCAGGTCTCTATAACCTCCTACCCATCCCAGCCAGCACTGGCCTCCTGTAATTGCCAGGTCTCTATAACTTCTTAGCCATCCCAGCCAGCACTGGCCTCCTGTAATTGCCAGATCTCTATAACATCCTAGCCATCCCAACCAGCACTGGCCTCCTGTAATTGCCAGGTCTCTATAACTTCCTACCCATCCCAACCAGCACTGGCCTCCTGTAATTGGCAGGTCTCTATAACTTCCTACCCATCCCAACCAGCATTGGCCTGCTGTAATTGCTAGGTCTCTCCTAAATTATTTGTTAAGTGAGACTGCAGCTTTTGCTTGAAAGATGCATGCCTGCTACAGACCCAGAAAATATGCCTCCAGTCTTGTCTCAGACCTGCATTACAACCCCAGCAAAGATGATTTACTTGAGACAGCATCTTATTTAGTCTCTCTGGTATCTAAAAATATTTGTGAATGTTCTTCCATCCAGATATCCTAAACCTTCTGGATCTATTTTCTGTCCAAGGTGCTGAGTAAATATCTCTCCATTTTCAATCTCAAGGTTTTTCTAGTAAGAGACCGTCCATATGTTTAGCTTATGACAATTTGGTTGTTCACTTTTTATATAAGTGTCTGGTATACGTTGCCCATCAAACATCTCTGTATTTCTTTACCCATTCTTGTCTCAAGTAATATATTCCAGGATATTCCATTTTCTTTGCTTTAGCACATCTGCTATAATCCTCTACATCTGAGGAAGTCAATTCACCATTAATGATATTTTCCTTCTAAAGAGCTGCAGTCTAACGTTTTCACATTTCTTGCATAAACATTGTTCCCACTCCAACAATTCTTAGCTACCTGGGCATTTACTAGCCCGGGCATTCTACCATCCCAATTAAGGCTAACTCAAATTTCCAGAATCTGTAAACCTTAAACCGTACTATAGTGAATTAGAAGAATTTATTTAAGCTTTTCTAATTCCTCAAATAAGTGGTAACCTGGGTTTCCCTTAATTCCCCCTGGCGATGCCTGGACCCAGATGTTAAGCTTATCTGCCAAGCTGCGATCTCTCACTTGATGCAATGTCATCCATTTCCACCTGGAATCACATCCTGGGTTATGCACAGTAGCTACTAATTGCAGTTGCACTGATTTAAAATATTCATATAAATCTGGGACCACCAATCCCCTGTTTTTTACCAATATCATTTTGTGCCAGTTCACCAGAAACACCTTGCTGTTCCAAATATACTCCATGGTACAATGTTGCAACTTACTTCAATATGCTTTCCCAGGATCATAAATAAAAGATAGTGCAGTGTACAATATTACGGGTACCATGAACAAATTTCTATTCTATCATTTTCCATTTGCTAAACAACCTTAGTACCATAAGTTTCACATCTTCTTAAGTTTCTATAGAAGATTGTGTCATATTTTTCCCAAGCTGTACTCCTAAGTATTTCAATCTGTACTGGTCCCAGCAATGTGGATAAACTTGGACTAACTGGTATAGTGAACGGTAATTAATGCACACCTTAGTTTTACTCTTACTTAATTTTATAACCAGAGAGGACTATAAACTCACTTAGTAAAAAACAAACTTTTGGAAGATCGTGTGTAGAATTTGCACAGAACAGTATGAAATCATCCGTGAATAAGCTTTTTTTTTGTAAATTTCCCTGCCAAGTCCATCCTGCTCCATTTTTGTCTAACTTTTTTTTTTTTGCTAATAGGTCCATATACAGCACAAACAAGAGAGGTGACAGAGGACATCCTTAGCAAGTATCACAAAAAGTATTCTAATTTCAGGGGAAACTACAGCATTAGTTTTAATGATATCTGTCAACTCATTATATACCTCTTACAGCAACAGGAGAAAGTCCACAGGAAACTTCATCCTTGACAGGATAACGCAGAGAAAATCGCAATGCACCCAATCAAACGCTTTCTATGCATTAAGACTTGAGATAAGTAAGTCTTGTTCTTTTTGATAAGTTTCTAACTGTACCATGTGTAGCCTCAGGATATTGTCAAAGGTTTGCCTATTTTTAATAAATCCACACTAATCTGAATTCATTAATTTTGAGAGTACTTACTCTGTTTTCTAGGATTCCAATAATCACAATTTAATATTGAGATGGGATGATAACAGGATTATTTGGGGCCTTGTCTTCCTTGGATATTGCTAATATAACTAAATTTTTCCATGACCTAGGTACCCTTTTATTCTGAAGAACATTAAATAAAGAATAACAAATTGGTATTAATTCCTTAGTAATGCCTTTCCAAATTTCCACTGGTAGGCCATCCCATTCCAAGGTCTTGTATGAGGTCTGGCCTGTTTTTCCAGACGATTTTTAATTTCCTATATAATAATGGGCTTAATCAAACTAAGTCCATCTTCTTCACCCAACTGCTTCAAATAAAACCAAACAACACTTCAAATGAAGCAAAAACCAAGAAAATAAAATTAAAAATCCAAACTTATACATGGAAACACCGGTTTAATAGGACACAGCACAGAATCCAAATGACTAAGCACTTTCACCATAACAATGGCTTCATCAGGGTACTGTTGGGTAGTACAAACAACATTTAAATAACATGAAACTCTATTACCCAGCCAATCGACATTCAATGACATCATCACAGCACATTTAAATTTAAACAAACAGATGACAGACTATAGTATAAAATATAATCTACTCAAAATCTAAAATATATAATATGTAAAAATACTTTTTACTAAAAGATGCTAAAAAATATTGACAGTATTGCTATTCTCCCTATGCTTAAGACAAAAGCAACTAGGATATGAATATGTTTCACATTTTTTTGTACATATAAAGGTCTTATACACTCTCAAGATCTCTGTTTGAGTTTAATTTAAGTATAGGTTAAATTTTTAGCATCTTTTTATAAAAAGTATTTTTTACATATTATATATTTTATATTTTGAGTAGATTATATTTTGTACTATAGTCTGTCATCTGTTTGTTTAAATTTAAATGTGCTGTGATGATGTCATTGAATGTCAATTGGCTGGGTAATAGAGTTTCATGTTATTTAAATGTTGTTTTTACTACCCAACAGTACCGTGATGAAGCCATTGTTATGGTGGAAGCGCTTAGTTATTGGGATTATGTGCTGTGTCATATTAAACTGGTGCTTCAAATGAAGCTCTGCCAGAAATGTCTCTGAAGAATGTCCCTAGTCTGGACTGACCTCTGACACTGATAGAATGTCCTCAGTCTACACTGACCTCTGGCACCAGTAGAATCTTCCCAGTCCCTATGGACCTCTAACACTGATAGAATGTCCCCAGTCCCAATGGACCTTTGACACTGACTGAATGTCCCCAGTATCTACAGACTTCTGGGCCTCGCCAAGGCCTTCGACATCATCCCCCACTGTGGAATCATAGATAAATTTACTAAGCTGGGCATTAATCCCTACGTCACTTGATGGGTTGCCAACTGGCTTAGTGACAGGACCCACAGTGTAAAAGTAGCCGACTCTAAATCCAGCTCCAGACAAGTGACAAGTGGAGTACCTCAGGGTTCAGTCCTGGGACCACTCTTGTTTGGCATCTACCTCTCTGAAATACAGGCCAACACTAAGGGACTCTGGCTAACAAAGTTCACTGATGACTGCAAACTGGGAGCCATTATTGAATCCCCAAATGATGCGGATATTCTACAAAAGGGCCTTACAGAAACAGATGTTTGGTGCCAGAGCCATGGGCTCAAGCTTAATGCCAAGAAATGTATAGTTATCCCCTTTGGGAAAAGACATGTACCCATGAATTACCATGTAGGTGGCAGTACACTAAATGCCAAAAGTGTGATAAGAGACTTAGAGAAACAGGTGGACAGTGGTCTCACCTTCGATAACCACATCACCACAGCAGTCAGGAAATCCTTCTATGTAGCACACCTCATCACTAAGAGCTTTTCATACAGAAAAAAAGGAGGTCATTGTCCCACTGTACTCATCCCTCATTAGACCCATTATAGAATGCAATGTACCTCTCAAGACATCTGCAACAACTGGAAAGGCCACAGAAATACCTCACTAAAAGAATCACAGGACTAAAGCAGATACCCTATGCTGACCATCTAAAAAAAACTCCACCTATACTCTATCGCATATTGTCTACTCAGAGGCAATCTCTGCTTAACATACAAGGCCATGTCAAACCTAGAGCTGTTGGACATGCTACACTTAAAGAAATCCCAATCCGTCAGAGACACACGCTCCAGGGATATAAACCTTGTCATCACAATGAACAAAACATGCTGGAGGGATAAGGTCCTGACCCAGGGACTCCCCAGACTCTAGAATAGACTGCCCATACATGTCAAGCAGAGCTCCTCTTTGGCCATCTTCAAAAGGAACCTTGATAATCAGATGGGAGATAGGAAATTCACCCCAGGGATCATGTCAGTCACCCTGCTAGACAAGGGTTCAGGGAAGTAAATACTGTGGGAAAACATAGCCAAGGAATTTTATGGCTAGGCTCATATAGGCCCTAGGCCCAATAGCCTAGTACTATCCTATGAACCTATGAACCTATACAACTTCTTAAATGATTAACAAACATCTTTCAAAATTCCCCAGGGTCCATCCTTAGTGTTCCAGTACTTGGATCCCTCAATTCTAGAATGCATCTCTCCACTTTTTGATGCTATAATCTAGCTTCTAATTTCCTCTGATGTTTAAGGGTATTTACTTTGCTTTCCATGTAACTGAAAATCTAGTTTACTTATCCATTCCTGTTCTGAATGTCTCTTCTTTCTTTAGACATAGGCTTTTCTACTGGTGCATTTTGATTGTGTCGATTATGGGATATTATGATCTTTTTCTAAAATTTTGGATCTTAATCTACCTTTAACACAGTCCCAACTTACAGAACAATCCTGATCCTTTCCCAAGTGTCTCTTAATTCCTCTGTGCATCACAGCATCAAAAGTTCCCTTTCATGGGTTAAATTTAACATCTGTGAGGCACCACTGAGTGATCTGACACCACTATTGAGTAACCCAGCATTGATTTGACTAAGTGTTCATATTCCCACAAAAGAACATGAGCAGTCCAGTCTACCTATGATACCAAAGCCAACTTCATGCTTCTTAAGACAAACGTGATGAACTTCATGATACCCATGCAGATGGACAATACAGTTACGACTACTGAATCTTACACAATTGCACTTTATAAGCACTTACATGAGTGCATGGATCGTGCTATCCCAAACAGAACCAAGATGCTATCCTCCAAAAAAAAGGAAGCCAATCTGGTGGTCCCCTGCCATAAACAAACTGTACAACAGAAGGAAGAAACTGTTGCAAAAGAGAGTAAAATCCCATGAGTGGAGGAGCTCCCTGGTCAGCCTCTGTAAGAAGCTGTGATCCCTGATAAAATCCTCCAAAACTAGTTACGAAAACAAAATCACCACTGATTCTAAAGACAACCACAAAGCATGCTATAGCTATGTCAAGAATCTCAATGGCAACACTCAGATCTAATCTGAGTTACAGCACAATGGCACCAAATATACAGACCCAACTGATATTGCCAACATCCTGTCAGACAGGTTCAGTGCTAACTTTAACCCCCCCCCCACCCCCTAAAGGGCCCATCTCTATACAGGAAGAATGTGAAGTTCCTGTAATCATGGCTTCATAGGTAAAAAACACACTCTCCAAAGCCAAGAACACAGCATCCATGGGACCAGAAAACATCCTAGGCTGTGTTCTGCATGAACTACAGAACAAACTGGCACCCCACTTACGTACCATGTTCAATCATAGCCTCAAATCAGGCTTTGTGCCCGCTGAATGGTGCACAGCAATGGTTATCCCACTCCACAAGGGGGGAGCCACCACGGACCCCAGGAACTACTGCCCCATTAGCCTGACGAGCCTGGTCTGCAAGGCCATGGAATGTATCATCATGGAACTTATAAACAAAGACATTGGTAATCTCCAAACTCTGGACCTCACCCAGTTCGGGTTTGCGAAAGGCAGATCATGTCTCCTAAACCTGATAGTCTTCTTTGAAGCAGTCACCAAAGCCGTAGACAAGGGTAAAGTGGTTCACACAGTCTATCTAGATCTTGCCAAGGCTTTCAACACCATCCTCCACTCTGGAATTATAGATAAACTCACTAAACTAGGTATAAATCCCTACATCACAAGATGGTTTGCCAACTGGCTCACTGAGAGAAGCCACACTGTGAAAGTAGCAGACTCCAAATCCGACTTCACACCAGTGACAAGTGGAGTACCACAGGGATCAGTGGTGGATCCTCTTCTGTTTGGTATCTACTTCTCTGAAGTACAGGCTAACACAGAAGGTCTTTGGCTAATGAAGTTCACAGATGACTGCAAACTAGGAGCCATAATCGAAACTCGTAACGATGAGGACATCCTGAAAAGGGCCTCACTGAGACAGATGCATGGTGTCAAAGCCATGGCCTCAAGCTCAATGCCAAAAAGTGCATTGTCATCCCCTTTGGTAAAAACTCTGTACCCATGAACTACAACATAGGCGGTAGTATACTTAACATTGAAAGTGTGATAAGAGACTTTAGGACACAGGTGGACAGTAGTCTCTCCTTTGATAATCACATTGCCACAGTAGTCAGGAAATCCTTTTACATGGCACACCTCATTACAAAAGGTTTCTCATCCAGAAAAAAGAGGTTATTGTTCCCCTCTACTCATCACTCATTAGACCCATTATAGAGTAAAACGCCCCTTTTGGTATATACCTCACAAGACATCTACAACAACTGGAAAGGCTGCAGAAATACCTCACAAAGAGGATTACTGGCCTCAAACAGATGCCCTATACAGAACGTCTAAAAAAACTCCAGCTTTACGCCGTCAAATATCGCCTACTCAGAGGTGATCACTGCCTAAAATACAAAGCTATGTCAAACCCAGAGCTGTTGGACATGCTCAACTTGAAATCCCAATCCCTCAGAGCTACATGCTCTAGGGACCTAAACCTTGTCACAACAATAACCAGAACATGCTGGAATGATAGATTCCTGTCCCAGAGACTTCCCATACTATGGAATACACTACCTATCTATATCAAAAACAGCTCCTCATTAGCACTCTTCAAGAAAAATCTTGATGATTGGATGGGAAATACAAAATTCAACCTGGGGATCACTTCTGTGACTCTGCTCGACAGTGGCACAGGTAAATAATTTTCTTGGGTGGCAAAAGCCAGGGAACCTTTTTGGCTGGGCTTATATAGGCCCTATGACTGATAGCCTTGTACCTATCTATGAACCTATGAACCTATAAAGCCCTGAGCTGTCAGTCAAATATCTGTTACCTAAGGGAACCTCTCCACCTTCTTTCTAAACATATAATTTAATAACTCTCTGAAACCATTTGTCTTCTCCCTAAGTTCTTAACATCCAAAGACCTTGTCCACAATTACTATAGACGTCTCCAGATTCCAGGTTCCTGCATCAAGATCCACTCCCTGTGTTACATCTATTGCATCCAGCAAAGACTCCTAAATTCCAGTTACCATAGATTTGTTATGAAAATAAAAATTACCTAAGGTAATTGTAATCCATTGTCAGTTACCCCTTAAGAGTACATACCTCCCCTGCTTGTCTTTTTTTACCTATTCTATTTGCAGTCTTACATTCCATCTTATTAAAATTATTACAACCACTGTTTTGCATTCAATTACATTTGCAAATTAGCCTCCCCTGACGTCCTTACCAATCATGTCTGACCAGATAAAAATGGTTTTCATGCAGCCAGGTTACCATACTTACCATTTACCTTATGGGTTTCATTCAGCATGGTTACCATAGTAACATTTACCTTATGGGATTCATGCAGCACGGTTACCATACTAACCATTTACCTTATGGGTTTCATGCAGCACAGTTACAATACTAACCATTCACCATATGGGTTTCATGCAGCACAGTTACCATATTTACGATTTACCTTATGGGTTTCATGTAGCACGGTTACAATGCTAACCATTTACCTTATAGTTTCCATGCAGCACGTTTACAATTCTAACCATTTACCTTATGGGTCTCATGCAGCACGGTTACCATAACAACCATTTACCTTATGGGTTTTATGCAGAATGGTTACAATACTAACCATTTACCTTATGGGTTTCATTCAGCATGGTTACCATAGTAACCCTTTACCTTATGGGTTTCATGCAGCATGGTTACAATAATAACCATTTACCTTATGGGTTTCATGCAGCGCAGTAACAATCCTAATCATTTATCTTATGGGTTTCCTGCAGCATGGTTACCATAGTAACCCTTTACCTTACGGTTTTCATGCAGCACGGTTACCATACTAACTATTTACCTTATTGGTTTTTGCAGAACGTTTACAATACTAACCATTTACCTTATGGGTTTCATGCAGCACAGTTACCACACTAACCATTTACCTTATGGGTTCCATGCAGCATGGTTACCATAGTAACCCTTTACCTTATGTGTTTCATGCAGCACCGTTAAAATACTAACCATTTACCTTAGGGGTTTCATGCAGCATGGTTACCATAGTAACCATTTACCTTATGGGTTTCATGCAGCACATTTACCATACTAACCATTTACATTATAGGTTTCATGCAGCACAGTTACCATACTTACCATTTACCTTATGAGTTTCATGCAGGACAGTTCCCATAGAAACCATTTACCTTATGGGCTTCATGCAGCACATTTACAATACTAACCATTTACCTTAGGTGTTTCATGCAGCATGGTTACAATATTAACCATTTACATTATGGGTTTCATGCAGAATGGTTACAATACTAACCATTTACCTTGTGGGTTTCATGCAGCATGGTTACCATACTAACAATTTACAATATGGGTTTTATGCAGCATGGCTACCATACTTACCATTTTCCTTATGGGTTTCATGCAGCATGGTTACCATAGTAACCATTTACATTATGGGTTTCATACAGCATGGTTACAATACTAACAATTTACCTTATGTGTTTCACGCCGCACAGTTACAATACTAACTCTTTACTTATGGGTTTTATGCAGCACTATTACAATACCAGCCATTTACATTATGGGTTTCATGCAGCACGGTTACCATAGTAACCATTTACCTTATGGGTTTCATGCAGCATGGTTAAAATACTAACTCTTTACCTTATGGGTTTTATGCAGCATGATTACAATACTAGCCATTTACATTATGGGTTTCATTCAGCATGTTTACCATAGTAACCATTTACCTTATGGGCTTCATGCAGCACATTTACTATACTAACCATTTACCTTATCGGTTTCATGCAGCACAGTTACCATACTAACCATTTACCTTATGGGTTTCATGCAGCATGTTTACCATAGCAATCCTTTACCTTATGGGTTTCATACAGCAATGTTACAATACTAAACATTCACCTTTTGGGTTTCATGCAGTATGTTTACCATAGTAACCATTTACCTTATGGGTTTCATGCAGAACGGTTATAATACTCACCATTTACCTTATGGGTTGCATGCAATACGGTTACATAACTAACCATTTACCTTGTGGGTTTCATGCAGCATGTTTACCATAGCAATCCTTTACCTTATGGGTTTCATACAGCAATGTTACAATACTAAACATTCACCTTTTGGGTTTCATGCAGTATGTTTACCATAGTAACCATTTACCTTATGGGTTTCATGCAGAACGGTTATAATACTCACCATTTACCTTATGGGTTGCATGCAATACGGTTACATAACTAACCATTTACCTTGTGGGTTTCTTGCAGCATGGTTACCATACTAACAATTTACCTTATGGGCTTCATGCAGCACATTTACCATACTAACCATTTACATTATAGGTTTCATGCAGCACAGTTACCATACTTACCATTTACCTTATGGGTTTCATGCAGCACAGTTCCCATAGAAACCATTTACATTATGGGTTTCATGCAGCACAGTTACAATACTAACCATTTACCTTATGGGTTTCATGCAACACGGTTACCATAGTAACCATATACATTATGGGTTTCATGCAGCACGGTTAAAATACTAACCATTTACCTTATGGGTTTCATCAAAACAGTTACCATATTGACCATTTACCTTATGGGTTTCATGCAGCATGGTTACCATAGTAACCATTTACATTATGGGTTTCATGCAGCATGGTTACAATATTAACAATTTACCTTATGGGTTTCACGCTGCACAATTACAATACTAACTCTTCACCTTATGGGTTTTATGCAGCACTATTACAATACTAACCATTTATATTATGGGTTTCATGCAGCACGGTTACCATACTAACCATTTACCTTACGAGTTTCATGCAGCACGGTTACCATAGTAACCATTTACCTTATGGGTTTCATGCAGCATGGTTACCATACTAACCATTTACATTTTGGGTTTCATGCAGCATGGTTACCATACTAACCATTTACCTTATGGGTTTCATGCAGCATGGTTACCATACTAACTATTTACCCTTTGGATTTCATGCAGTACGGTTACCATACTAACCATTTACCTTTTGGGTTTTATTCAGCATGTTTACCATAGTAACCCTTTACTTTATGGGTTTCATACAGCAAAGTTACAATACTAACCATTTACCTTATGGGTTTCATTTAGCACAGTTACCATAGTAACCCTTTACTTTATGGGTTTCATTTAGCATGGTTACAATACTAACCATTTACCTTATGGGTATCATGCAGCACTGTTACTAAGCTAACCATTTACCTTATGGCTTTCATGCAGCATGGTTATAGTACTAACCCTTTACCTTATGGGCTTCATGCAGCACATTTACAATACTAACCATTTACCTTATGGGTTTCATGTAGCATGGCTACAATATTAACCATTTACATTATGGGTTTCATGCAGAATGGTTACAATACTAACCATTTACCTTGTGGGTTTCATGCAGCATGGTTACCATACTAACAATTTACAATATGGGTTTTATGCAGCATGGTTACCATACTTACCATTTTCCTTATGGGTTTCATGCAGCACGGGTACAATTCTAACTAACCATTTACCTTATTTGTTTCATGCAGCATGGTTACAATGCTAATCATATACATTATGGGTTTCATGCAACACAGTTACAATACTAACCATTTACCTTACGGGTTTCATGCAGCATGGTTACCATAGTAACCATTTACCTTATGGGTTTAATGCAGCACAGTTGCCATAGTAACCATTTACCTTATGGGTTTCATGCAGCACAGTTACCATAGTAACCATTTACCTTATGGGTTTCATGCAACACGGTTAAAATGTTAACCATTTACATTATGGGTTTCATGCAGCAAGTTTACAATACTTATCATTTACCTTACGGTTTTCATGCAGCACGGTTACCATACTAACTATTTACCTTATGGGTTTCATGCAGCATGGTAACCAAAGTAACCCTTTACCTTATGTGTTTCATGCAGCACAGTTACCATAGTAACCATTTACCGTATGGGTTTTTGCACCACAGTTACTATACTATCCATTTACTTTAGGGATTTCTTGCAGCATGATTGACATAGTAACATTTACCTTATGAGTTTCATGCAACACAGTTACCATACTAACCATTTACTTAATGGGTTTCATGCAACACGGTTACCATACTATCCATTTACCTTATTGGTTTCATGCAGCATGGTTACCTTAGTAACCATTTACATTATGGGTTTCATGCAGCACGGTTACCATAGTAACTCTTTACCTTATATGTTTCATGCAGCATGGTTACAATACTAATCATTTACATTTTGGGTTTCATGCAGCATGGTTACCATAGTAACCATTTACCTTATGGCTTGCATGCAGCACGGTTACCATAGTAACCATTTCCCTTATGGGCATCAAGCAGCACTGTTACAATACTAACTGTTTACCTTATGGGTTTCATGCAGCACGGTTATAGTACTAACCATTTACCTTATGGGTTTCATGCAGCACGGTTATAGTACTAACCATTTACCTTATGGGTTTCATGCAGCACGGTTATAGGACTAACCATTTATCTTATGGGTTTCATGCAGCACGGTTACCATACTAACCATTTACCTTATGGGTTTCATGCAGCACGGTTACATTACTAACCAATTTAACCATTTACCTTATGGGTTTCATGCAGCACCGTTACCATAGTAACCATTTACCTTATGGGTTTCATGCAGCACGGTTACTATAGTAACCATTTACCTTATGGATTTCATGCAGAATGGTTACAATACTAACCCTTTACCTTATGGGTTTCATGCAGCACTGTTACCATAGTAACCATTTACCGTATGGGTTTCATGCAGCACGGTTACCATAGTAACCATTTACCTTATGGGTTTCATGCAGCACGGTTACCATACTAACCATTTACCTTATGAATTTCATGCAGCACGGTTACAATACTAACCATTTACCTTATGGGTTTCATGCAGCACGATTACAATATTAACCATTTACTTTATGGGTTTCATGCAGCACAGTTACAGTACATACCATTTACCTTATGGGTTTCATGCAGCACGATTACAATATTAACCATTTACATTATGGGTTTCATGCAGCACGGTTACCATAGTAACCATTTACCTTATGGGTTTATTGCAACACGGTTACCATAGTAACCATTTACCTTATGGGTTTCATGCAGCACAGTTACCATAGTAACCATTTACCTTATGGGTTTCATGCAGCACGGTTACCATAGTAACCATTTACCTTATGGGTTTCATGCAGCACGGTTACCATAGTAACCATTTACCTTATGGGTTTCATGCAGCACAGTTACAATACCAACCATTTATATTATGGGTTTCATGCAGCACAGTTACCATAGTAACCATTTACCTTATGGGTTTCATGCAGAATGGTTAATATACTAACCATTTACTTTATGGGTTTCATGCAGCACAGTTACAATACTAACCATTTACCTTATGGGATTCATGCAGCACGGTTCCCATAGAAACCATTTATATTATGGGTTTCATGCAGCACAGTTACCATACTAACCATTTACCTTATGGGATTCATGCAGCACGGTTCCCATAGAAACCATTTATATTATGGGTTTCATGCAGCACAGTTACCATACTAACCATTTACCTTATGGGATTCATGCAGCACGGTTACCATACTAACCATTTACCTTATGGGATTCATGCAGCACGGTTACCATACTAACCATTTACCTTATGGGATTCATGCAGCACGGTTACCATACTAACCATTTACCTTATGGGATTCATGCAGCACGGTTACCATACTAACCATTTCTAGAAGCTCACTGACATTCCAAGTCAGTAATGACAAAGCCATGCACTTGGGTATCTATTGCCTTTTGGCCAATAAAAACTCCCTTGAATCCTCCCACCTCTTAAAATCTCAGAGGTGATCCCGAAGGTTTGAGTTAAGGATGGTATCCCATCTGTGACCCAGAGGGTGACAGGACTAAGAAGAAACAGAGTACAAAGGATTAGTCCAGAGGAAATTACTTTAGCTAGCAGATCTATGAGACTCTATCCCACTCGGAGGAATTAAAGATACCTTGTTGAAGTTTCAAGTAGTTTATTCAGTTAAGCAGGTAGATTGATGAGTGTTCTTGTTCCAATTTTTGTTGTTCAGAACAAGAACACAAGTCCATTTACCTACTTAACTCAATAAACTGCTTGAAACTTCAGCAAGACATCTATATTCCTCCCATAGCGAGGGTATCAGAGTGCACGTCTTCTAGATAAGCTAGCTAAAGTGATTTTTTTCTGGCCTAATCCTTTGTAGTCTGCACCTCTTAAAATCTCAAGATGATAGAACCGCCTTCCTACCACATCATCCTTCTTTCTTCTTATTACATTTTTCTGCATGAGCCTCAAAGAAGACATTACATCTCCCACTCTCCAGATTGTAATCACTGGTACCAAAAAATAAATGATTTGTAACAAGAAGCTCTGTCAACTATCCAAATATTCCACTCCTCATACATTCTTTTTTTAGTTTTTCCTTTTGGTGTAATAAAACTCCACATGGGGCTTAAGTGAGTTTGGTTTGTAGGATCTCTCATTAATTCCATCTCCCACCCTGTATTCTTTACAGTTTCCCTTGTGCCATCCTCTTCCCTTCACTCAATTTGTTATAACCAAGGGGCTTTAAGTTTTGTGCTTTAATTTCGGTGCCATTCTCAACACTCTCTCTCTCTAGTTATTACTCTCTAATAGTTCCCTCCAGCATATGAATTACACCCCTATCCCTCACTTCCCTAGACTTGGTTGAATCACATAACAGATATTCACATACCTTTGCTGGCCAACTGAACCAAAGGACACTGCTTCCCAGGGTAATTTGCAGGTTCGAACATGCACATCCATGGCACAAACTCGCATAATAAACCTTCCAACTGTGGTATTAAGAACTGCAAGCTGCTGGTGTGTACCACATTGCTTAACTGACAGACATCTTTAATTATTCATTACAACAGCACTTTTACAGATACCTTCTCTCCTAGCTGTACATTTGAGCATAATGTAGCTGCCCCCTATCTCCAAACAAAGCTGAGGAGTAAAATATCCAAACTTCAATCTCCTCAATTGTTTCAGTTCATAGTCTTATAACTGAGCACAGTTTAATTTAACATCAGGACCTGAAACACTTACTCTTGGCATTATTCTGAGGCTTGCTCAGGGATTCTCTGTCCGTCGCAACATATCACATTGCTTGTCTTGCATTCTTCTCCTACATAGGGAAATTGGCTCAGCTGACCCTTGTTGTTTCTTATTTCAATTGCTTGAAGATGGCTCACTTTGTTGGGCATGTGTCCAAGATGCTTCCCCAGTATGATTTGCATCGACCTCCAAGATGCTTCCCCAGTATGATTTGCATTGACCTTATATTGATGTAAAACCTTCTGTGTTTGATCACTGTCTATAAAGGTCTTACCCGCAGTCGGATAAAATATTTTAAATATGGCTGGGTAGTCCAAAATGCAATTGCACACTTCTAAAGTGATTAATAAAGACAAAAACGTATTTAATTTCAGTCACATTCCTTGACAGAAGTCTTGGTTGACAAAGACAGTCTTACCCCATATCATCATCACTTTGCTTTTTTGTCCAGAGCTCCCCTAACAATTGTTCTTTCAGCTCACAAATCTGTGCCTTTATTGGTATTTGTCTGTGGAATCTAGATGTTTCATTTTTTGGAATATAAATACTGTGCATTTTATTAATTCAGGTATGTTTGCTTTCTCGTGGACAAGACATATTTAGCTATATTCGATTAGAATGAAAATTATGATTGCAGTTTTTGTTCTCATAGTACATTGAAAGGACAACAATGAATGAAACCAATTTAAGACTGAAAATACGCTATTTATTCTTGAAAAAAATATATGGAAGTTAAAATTCTAATAAGCAGTAAAGTATATTTCTTTAACAACTTCTTAAATAATGCTATAGAAATAAGTTGAGTTAAGTTCAGCACAGACCTACATCTGTATATGATGCACAATGTATTTAAATATAAAATGAAACTTACCATGTAGTACATACATAGACATATTTTCTTTTTTTTTAGAAATGTGAATTGTGAAAATGTTTGGAACACATTTAAATCATCATTTGCTAATAAAATTCCTTGTAAAGTGATGCCAAGTGACTACTATAATTTCTTGGATTTGACAAAAACCGGAATAGCTACTGGAAAGGTAATACCTGTCTTAAAATATCTAAATTCATTTTAATGCTTGCTTTCCTATTAACAAGAAGGCAATGGATGATTTGCACCACTGTAAAAAATCACAAACTATTCAGAAAAAGAAAACTAAACCACGTTTTAACAAATTATTAACAGCAGTTACAGTCTGATAAATTGATAAAAGTTAAATACATTTATTGATTTTAAAACAGCTTTTGCTTCAATAATTCTTGGGACATGGCTTCTAAAACATTCATGCAAATAAATTTGATTGTTTATTAATGAGTTATAACCGGTATTCATGTACTCTGTCAAGGCATTTTCCATTGAATGGCTTTTCACCTGTATTTGTTTCAGCTGACTTTTGTACTTGTTTTGTGCAATAACCTTCCAACTAGTGTTTTTTCAATTCTCCTATGTAGCGTGACTGTCATTGACATACATATAAATCAGGGGGTGCAGGGGAGACCTGTCCCTGATAAAAAACAAGTTTAGTCTACATTTATAGCTTTATGAATTGCTCTTCTCAAAGTTCAAAAATCAATGAAGTGTGACTCATTGTAGAGAAACACAGGAAAAGCATTATGGTAATAAGAGACTGCAACAATAAATCATATTAATAATGAAATATAACAGAGGCGGAAAATAGTAAAATATATAGGTCAAAGCAATATTGAGAGACACCCCTGAACAAATGTACTGATAAAAAGAAGGTTTACAGTGTCACAGGACAAAGCAAACTGTTGGACAAATTATTATTATTATGATAAAGATAACTGATGCGAAAGAAATGGTGACTGAATCTGATAAAGTCTGTTTGCAGTATTTACTACCCGACATGTAATGCATCTGTAGTTACAACAATGATTACTATTAAGAGCCTTAAGCAAGGTAGAGTAAAACGGGTCTTGAGTCCATTTTGGCTATATTAAATTTGTTGTTATATCCTTAACATATAATAGACATACAAGTATAGGATTTCTCACAGGCGATCACAAATCACAGAAGTATGCATTATTACCTATTACACAATGATAGCTCATTAACATTCAAAAACATGCACGTGATTGGTCAGCCCAACCAGTGTTCCCATTTTAAATTGAGCATATACCAACAGAAAAAATTCTGGTCACCGTTCTTTCTTTTATTAATATATGCTAAGACTTTGCAGTTTTCTTGAGCTAAGAGGTTGAGAGGCATGTATAGAGGGCAAAGAAAATACAAGTAAAATCAGGTAGGTTATGCAAAACTAAAGAAACATATCTGATTTTCTTTGTATTTTGGCCTGTCTCTCTCATACCTCTAAACTGTCTAGATTTCAGAGTTTAAAAAAAAAATGTAAGTCCCACACATGTGCAGTACATCAACAAAAAGGCAAGGTATTGAAACAATGCAGAAGAAAATCACAGAGCTGTTATACAAAGACATTATTTTAGAAAAGTAAGTAATTTGAAGCCCTCGTGATTAAACTACACCAACCATGGGTAAATCTTCAAGATACCACAGCTACTTATTGGTTATTGCTATAATATATATGTAGTCATTATGATTCCATGCTAGTTCATCAAATAAGAAAAAGTAGTCCTATTACCAGATTTATATTCTGTGAGTAGTTCTACTGCTGAATGCAAAATCTATCTAACATGGCTTTTGTCCATAGGTTCATAGATTTATAGGTTCATAGTTACTTACTAGGCTTTTGATCTGGGATGACCTTAAGAAGCTTAGTTTTAAATTCTCATAGTAGCTTTTAGTCCTTATATTTTGTGTTTGAATAACCCAAGGGATACTATGGGGCATTTACTTGTTGTGCATGTCCATGAGGGGTGTGGATGCTAAACCAGTGGTGACTTTGTAGTTTCTCATCCATTCATGCAAATTATATTTGAAGAGATTAAGAGAAGTACTTTGGTTTATGCGGCGTGGAAGATAGTTCCACAGAAGTGGTATTTTTGTGATACGTGCCTATCACTCCAACGTGTTATACTCAGGATGTAAAACAGATGGTGATTGAGAACCCTTAAGCAGGTGCTTGTGCTACCATTGCACTTGTGAATGTATAATAGGTCTGACAGGATAGGGGCTGTTGAAGCTCTACACATGAGGTAGAGGTCACCTCTTAATAGCCTGTATGATACCGAGGAGACAGACAACACTGAGTCTGTCTGCAAAGTTTTTGTGATTTAGACTCTTCATTTTTTAGAGAGAAAGCACCACAGTTGCTCCTCTTGTGCCAAGTGTTTGGACAGGTGCATCCTATTCAGTGACTGTTCTGGTGACAAATGGGTACAGTGGAACGATTACATCTCTGGTCCTGAACACATTACCCGTAGATATCACCTGTGCGATAAAAAAGGACTTCCTTACAATAGTGGATAAGTGGTGATCAAAGGACAGTTCATTGTCTATGTAGGTTCAAAGATAATGAAACAAATTTAGCCCAAACCATGGTGGTAAATAGAATAAACAGAAAAAAAACACCCAATACACTTCACAGAGATACAATCCAGGAAACAGCAGGATACAGATTTATTCTCTGCTTTCATCCTAAAGGACTTCATCAAAATGTTTAGCTACATCAACATTTAATACAAACTAACCAATAAACAACACACATTAATCAAACAATTGCATTATAAAATACAAGCCATTTTAATTAACCAATTAAATATGATAGTTGGAATACACTAAAATTAGTCTGAATACATTAAAATTTCACTTGAATACTTGAGCTTAAAAAATTTTAAAACTTTTTTATTATTTTTTTACCACTTTCAACCTTTTATCCTTTAACATATTATGTTAATTGTATCATTAAGGCCTGCCCTTTTCAAAGATACACACACACACACACACACACACACACACACGTGCGTGCGCATTAGCTTTTCTAACACATACAAACTCAATCGCTTGCTCCTGAATGGGTCTTCAGACCAGCCCACCTATCCTGCTAATTTTTTATGTATTTACTTATGTGCTAAACTCTGTAAGTTGACTAATGCATGCAGCGCTTTTCTGGCTATATCCCGGGCAAACTGGCAACAGTAAGGATTACCTGATTACCTACAGTGATAACACAATAGTCACTATCATGTTTTGGCAGGTGAGAGGAATCAGAATGGCTTAAGGAAACCACATGGATATAGGGAAAATATGCAAAACGCACAGTTTATTCAATTTTCTGTATATACTTCCTTCAAAACTCTTTCCCAATACAGTACAACTATTTCTTAGCTTTAAGTTTTTGCTTACCCTCCCCATTTTATATGTGAGTCAAACTATGAACCCTTTGCAGTACATTTGAGCCAGAGTGTTACTGGTAATGTTTTCCCACTTTTATCCAACTGAATAATTTTTCTGTTCCTCTCTGCCTCCCACATCTTATTACACATACAGAGTGTTTGACTTCTCTGGGACTGATTTGTTCCTATTACTGACATATTGTTGGACTAGTAACATTCTGTCCCACATGAAAACAATCAGAAGTTACTTTACTTTTGTTGTATTTGTGAATTTATTTATTAACACCTATTTAATACTTGTATATGTTTTCATAGGTTCATAGGTTGGTACTAGGCTATCAGCCCTAGGGCCCATACAAGCCTAGCCATAACAATTCCCTGGCTATTTCTTCCTACAAGTATTTACTTCCCTGGACCCCTGTCTAGCAGGGTGACTGACATGATCCCTGGGGTAAATTTCCTATCTCCCATCCAATCATCAAGGTTCCTTTTGAAGAGGGCCAAAGAGGCACTCTGCTTGACATGTATGGGCAGTCTATTCCAGAGTATGGGGAGTCTCTGGGTCAGGAACCTATCTCTCTAGCATATTTTGTTCATTGTAATGACCAGGTTTAGATCCCTGGAGCATGTGGCTCTGACGGATTGGGATTTCTTTAAGTGTAGTATGTCCAACAGCTCTGGGTTTGACATGGCCTTGTATGTTAACTAGAGATCACCTCTGAGTAGACGATATGCTACAGAGTATAGCTGGAGTTTTTTTTTTACACAGTCAGCATAGGGCATCTGTTTAGGCCTGCAATTCTTTTAGTGAGGTATTTCTGCGGCCTTTCCAACTGTTGCAGATGATTTGTGAGGTACATACCAAATGGGGCATTGTACTCTATAATGGGTCTAATGAGGGATGAGTACAGTGGGACAATGACCTCCTTTTTTTCTGGAAGAAATGCCCTTAGTGATAAGGTGTGTCACACAGAAGGATTGTTGTGGCAATGTGGTTATAGAAGGTGAGACCACTATCCACCTGTGTCCCTAAGTCCTTTATCACACTTTTGGTGCTTAGTGTACTGCCACCTATGTGGTAATTCATGGGTACATGTTTTTCCCAAAGGTGATAACTATATATTTCTTGGCATTGAGCTTGAGCCCATGGCTTTGGCACCAAGCATCTGTTTCTGTAAGGCCCTTTTGTAGAATATCCACATCATTTGGGGATTTGATAATGGCTCCCAGTTTGCAGTCATCTGCGAACTTTCTTAGTGCTGGCCTGTACTTTAGAGAAGTAGATACAAAACAAGAGTGGTCCCAGGACTGAACCCTGAGGTACTCCACTTATCACTTGTCTGGAGCTGGATTTGGAGTCAGCTACTTTTACAGTGTGGGTTCTGTCAGTAAGCCAGTTGACAACCCATCAAGTGATGTAGGGATTAATGCTCAGCTTAGTAAGTTTATCTATGATTCCAGAGTAGGGAATAGTGTTGAAGGCCTTGGTGAGGTGCAGATAGCTTGTGTGGACTGTCTTACCCTCGTTTACAGCTCTGGAGACTGATTTGAAGAAGTCAATCAGGATGAGAAGACTCGATCGGCCCTTCACGAAACCATACTGAATGGGGTCCAGTGTTTGAAGGTTACCAATGTCTTTGTTTATAAGTTCCATGATAATGTGTTCCATGGCTTTGCAGATCAGGCTTGTCAGACTGATGGGGCAATAGTTCCCATGATCCAAGGTGGATCCCCCCTTGTGGAGTAGGATAACTGTAGCTATGCGCCACTCATTGTGCATGAAGCCTGAGGTAAGGCTATGATTAAACATGACATTTAGGTGAGGTGCCAGTTTGTTTTGTAGTTCATGTAGTACATGGCCTGGGATGTCGTCTAGACCCATGGATGCTGTATTCTTAGCTTTGGAGAGTGCACTTTTACCTGTGTGACCATGATTACCAGAATGTTGCAATCTATTGGTTTTGAGATGGGCCATTTAGGGGGTGAGAGGGGGGTGAAGTTGGCACTGAATCAATCTTCCAGGATATTGGCAATATCCTTGGGATCAGTATATTTAATGCCATTCTGTTGTAACTCAGAGCAAATCTGAGCATTGCCATTTAGATTCTTGACATAACTATAGAATGCCTTGTGGTTGTCTTTGGAATCTTTGGCAATTTTATTTTCAAAACTAGCTTTGGAGGATTTTATGAGGGATCTCAGCTTCTTACTGAGGCTGGTAAGAGAGTTTTTTGCATCCTGGGATTTTCCACTTTTCTGCAACAGTTTCTACCTTCTGTTGTATAGTTTGTTTATGGCAGGGGACCACCAGATTGGCTTCCTTTTTTGGAGGAGAGCATCTCGGTTCTAATTGGAATGGCACAATTCATGCACATGTGGATGTGCTCGTACAGTGCCTTAGTGTAGGAGTCAGCAGTCAAACTTTCAGTTCCTGTCTTCATGGGTGTCCTGATGTTTGTCACTTCTAACTTGAATAGCATGAAGTTGGCTTTGGAGAAGTTTTTTATAGGGGTTTCCCTACTGGGGGGTGTGGGTGGGATGTGGACGTCAATGATAATTAGCTTATGGTCAGATGTGACCAACGAGGGCGGTGACCACTGGTGTGGAACATTAATCTCCAGTATTGGTAATGACCAGGTCTAGGATATTTGAGCCCCTGGTGGGACTATGGATTAGTTGATCCAGGGCATTGGAATTTATGAATTCCAAGAACCATTGGGCAAAGGTGTTGGTACCCAAGTAGTTTTCCCAATTAATGGCAGGGTAGCTGAAAGTATTAGGGTGTTTGGTTGTATCTTAATATTTTCCAGTATGTTTAGAAAGATGTAGTGAGAATCTTGGGGCATGGTGGGGAATCTGTAACAAGCTACAATTTGGATTGCAGTCTTACCTAGTGTTAGTTGCACCTGCAGAATTTCAGATGCATTGTGTTGAGCGACTAGCCAGGAGGTGTGAATATTCTTGATGAATATGGACACTCCTCCACATTTAGTGTTTCAGTCCTGGTTTGGTGGCCGAAAAATGTGGTAAGAGCTGTAGCCTGGTATTGCAGGGATGATCTTTGGAGCCTTGAACCAGGTCTCAGTTACTGCACAGATATCGATGTTCTCCATTTATAGAAGTGCCTCGAGAGAGTGCATTTTGAGGTTTAGACTTCTAGCATTGAGTAGCATTACCTTCAGATTTTACATGCTTATATTTGTTACAGTGGTAGTTTTGTTCTTTGAGCCTTGCCTAATAAAGACACTATAGGGGTGGCAAGAGTCTTAGCCAGTAACCTGAATCCCAGGGGCAACAGGTGCGGACCATCTTTGGCAAAGCATCATGGTTTGTCGATCATGTCATCCCAGGCAGACAAATACTGGATCCCCTTTGAAAGACTAGAAGCTTAGCCAATTGTTGAAGTCACTCATGTTGTCCTTTTACTGTGGTATCATAGGTTCATAGGTTCATAGGTTCATAGGTTCATACTAGGCTATCTGCCCGAGGGCATTTACAAGCCTAGCCCATCGTTTTGTGGCTTACGCCACCCCTTTAGTATGGGGAACTATACCCATTATTTTGCTGTGCCTCTGTCGAGCAGTGACACTGAGGTAATCCCTGGGGTATATTTGCGATCTCCCATCCATTGGTCAAGATTTCTCTTGAACAAGGCCAGCGAGGTGCTCTGCCTCACATGTACCGGGATTTTGTTCCACAGCATAGGGAGTCTTTGGGTGATGAATCTATCCCTCCAGCACGTCCTATTAATAGCCGTGTCGAGGTTTAAGTCTCCCGCCCTTGTGGCTCTGATGGATCTAGATCTTTTGAGGTGAAGCATATTCATCAAATCTGGGTTTGACATGGCCTTGTATGTTAGGCAAAGGTCACCTCTGAGCAGCGTGTAGCGACTGAATAGAGCTGGAGTTCTTTCAGTCGGGCAGCATAGGATAGATTTTGAGACCCTTTATCCTTTTGGTGAGGAACTTTTGTGGCCTCTCCAGCTGCTGCAAGTGTCGGGTCAGATACATTCCGAATGGGGCATTGTACTCAATCATTGGTCTGATGAGTGATGAGTAAAGGGAGACTATAACCTCCCTTGATCTAGATGAGAATCCCTTCATGATAAGGTGGGCAATGTAGAAGGTCTTCCTAACTACTTTAGCTACATGGGTGTCGAATGACAGACTACTATCAACCTGGGTCCCCAGGTCCCTGATAACTTCTTCTGTGCTCAGTGGATTGCCACCTATTTGGTAGCTAGGGGTAACCTTGTTTTTCCCGAAGGGTATGACTATGCATTTTTGGCATTTAACTTTAGGCCGTGGCTCTGGCACCAGTTATCCGCTTTCTGTGAGACCCTTCTGAAGGATATCTGTGTCAGATGTGTTTTCTACTATGGCCCAGTTTGCAGTCATCTGCAAACTTTGTCAGCCATAACCCTCCTGTGTTTGCTTGTACTGAAAAGTAGATGCCAAACAAGAGTGGGCCCAGGACTGAGCCCTGTGGGACACCACTTGTGACAGGCTTTGAGTCTGACATGGCGCCAGCAACTCTGACCCTGTGGGTTCTGTCACTCAGCCAGTTTGCAACCCATCTTGTGATGTATGGGTTAACATTTAAGCTGATGAGTTTTTCAATGATACCCGAGTGGGGTATTGTATCGAAGGCCTTAGCCAGATCGAGGTAGGCTGTATGGACTGCCTTTCCCTCATCAATGGCTTTGGTGACTGTTTGAAAAAGTCAACCAAGTTTAAAAGGCATGATCTGCCTTTGACAAAGCCAAACTGGGTTGGATCCAAAGTCTGCAAATTCCCTATGTCTTTATTTATGAGGTCCATTATGATCCTCTCCATGGCTTGCAGATAAGGCTTGTCAAGCTAATGGGCGGTAATTTCCAGGGTCGGTGGAGGCACCGCCTTTGTGAAGTGGGACCACAGTTGCAGTCGCCACTCCTGGGTGCGTATCCAGAGGTAAGACTTTGATTAAACAGCTGTCCTAGCTGTGGGTTTAATTCCTCATTGAGTTCGTGGAGCACACAGCCGGGGACACCATCAGGTCCCATGGATGCTGTGTTTTTGCTTTGGAGAGAGCAGTTCTCACTTGGGCTGGAGATGTTTGGGGGCTGCAATCGTTTGGTATAGATATCTCTCCTTTTGGGAGAAGTTTGCACTGAACCTGTCAGCCAGTATGTTGGCAATGTCTGTAGGATCAGTAATCTTCACATCATTTTGAACTAGTTCTGAGCATATCTGGGAGTTTCCTCCTAGGTTTCTAACATAGCTAAAGAAGGCCTTATGATTGTCTTTTGAGTCTTTAGCTATTTTTCTCTCGAAATTTGCTTTGGATGATTTTATGAGAGCTCTTAGTTTTTTACTTTTAGTGATCAAGGGTGTCTTACCTTTTAAGGATTTTGCTCTATCTTGTAGTAGCTTCCTCCTTTTGTTGTAGAGTTTGTTTATGGCTGGGGTCCACCAGACTGGACGCTTGCCTTTGGTACAAAGAGTCTTTGTTTTGCTTGGGATTGCCTTATCCATGCAGTCCTGCAGGTGCTGGTAGAAGGCATTTGTAAGTGATTCAGCGGCTTGAGTACTGTTTTCCACGCTCGGGGCCTTAAAGGAGACCACACTAGTCTTTAGAAGTGTGAAGTCAGCTTTTGAGAAGTTCTTTACTGTGGTCTTTTTATTTCAGGTGGGGTGGGATGAGGACCTCCAGCGAGATTAGTTTGTGATCTGATCTCACCAGTGAGGGGTATACTTCGGTGTTGAACATTGTGCTCCCATGTTCGTGATGATGAGATCAAGTATGTTATCTCCTCTTTTGGGGATGGTGACTAGTTGTTCCATGGCATTTGAGTTTATGAATTCCAGGAACTTTTGGGCTAGGGTGTTTGGGCTTGAGTAGTGTTCCCAGTCTATATTTGGGTAATTGAAGTCACCTAGTATGATGGTGTTTGGTGATACATTTATCCCTCTAGTGTTTTCAGGAAGGCCATGTGAGGTTCCTGAGTTTGTGAGGGTGGCCTGTAACATGCTACAATTTGCAGAGCAGTCTTGCCTACGGTTAATTGCACCTGGATGGTCTCCGATGCATCATGCGTTGCCACCAGTCTTGAGGTGTGGGTGTCCTTGATGAATATGGATACCCCCCCTCCTTTCTTGGTATTTTCCTGATTTTGGGGCCGGAACACATGATATGAGGTAAAACCTGATAGCGCTGGGGTGCTCTCAGGAGCCTTGAACCAGGTTTCTGTCACAGCACAGACATCGATGTTCTCCATACTGAGAAGGGCCTCGAGTGCGTGCATTTTGAGATTTAGACTTCTGGCATTGAGCAGCATTACCCTTAGTTTTTTTCCTTTTTTGTGTTCTAGGGTGGTAGGTTTAGAATTTGAGCCTTGCCTAAAAAAGGCACTATGGGGTGGCAAGAGCCTTTGCCAATATCCGAATCCCAGGGTGACAGGTGCAAGCCGTCCCTTGAAGCAGCGTGGCTTGTCCAGCATGTCATCCCAGGCAGACAGATACTGGATCCCCTTTGAATGACACCAGTGTTTAAGCCAATTGTTAAAGCTGATCATCTTATCTCTGTATTGTGGCATAATTCTTGGTGAAGGTAGGATACTGCTCAAGGTCAGGGTCATACCTGCCTGGGCTACATAATCAGAGAGCTCCTCAATGTCTCTTTTCATGTAGTCCAAGGAGGTACGTCTCAGGTCGTTTACACCAGCGTGGAAAATGACTGAGTCGTATTTGTACCTGCTGTTGAGAGACCTGAGTGCTTGCGTTATGTGGCGGATTCTAGCGCCCGACAGACAGCTTACTGTGACCTTCTCCTTACTCAGTCTGGTGAGCGGGACGTCAGTGTGTCTGACTATGGAGTCACCAATGACTAGTGTGTCTGGCATTGTGTTTGGCCTTAAGGGCTGTGACTGTTTGACACTCTGACTGTGAGGTCTATGTGTTGCAGGTGTTGTGTTCTGAGGTGGTGGTTGATTGGGTGTCTGCTTTGGTGGCCTCTGCTGTTTTGGTAGATTTTTGATCAGAGCCTCCGAGTATGTCTTTGTGTGTTTATGTGTATGATTTGAGGTTGTAATGGTACTATGTGAGACTGGGTCTATAGTGTGTGTGGTAACCTTCTCCTCCTGACTGGTCTTGCCAGTCCTATGTTGAGAGAGCTCAGCCTCCAGTTTGGCCGTATAGTTGCATCTCTCGCATGTATTTGTGTTTTGTGGAAGGAGGAGAGGGTTGTCTGTGTACATGAGGCAATTGTAACATTGCCTCAATATTCCCAGGTTCACCAGCTGAGCAGGAGAGGACACTAGCAACTGATCCCTCGACATGCTAGAAGGATAGACAAAAAACTTTAAAAAAGATACCGGGGGATGTGGGTGACCGAGAAATGGGGGGTTGCCTTTTTGGGGTGCTATCTATAAGAGTGCCGTATCAAGGTAATAAGTACTGTAGGAGCAAGTGCTAGGTTTAACAGATAGAGAATAGTCTACTTAGAGTCAAGTAGAGATGATCTTTTTAGTTATAGGATACGCTGATTAGATCAGTAGTATAGGTCGAGGAAGGTAGTTTCAAGGGAAAATTTGAAGAGTGGATTTTAGGTAGCCCGAATTGTTTAAACCTGCTTAACCGGTGCTGCCCTAGTGTGCAACAGTGGCAACTCCGCGCTAAATCGCGCTAATGCACGCTAAAGCGTGCTTTATAGCAGGGGGCTGGAAAAGACAGGAAATTACCCAAAATGGCCAATAAACTACAAGTTACTGCCTTAAACCACTCCTCTGAGGACAAACAGGCAGCTCAGTACTCCCTACTCCCACTAGTGAGTAAAGAAACTACCCCTTGACCAAACAAGGAAAATGGAGAAAACAGGAACCAAGACAAAGCCCAGGGATCAGCAAAATCTGGTCTCTGGAACACTAGTTAGGAAAGTATGGAAAGCAAGGATATTTTTTTGTTTTTTTCAAGTTTTTTTTTACAGAAAAGCAGAAAACACAATAAATGCTATGATTTTCGATTAAATGCTATCAAAAGCTAGTACACTTGAGTGTATTAGCCTGTAGTTTAACTTTTAGGCAAAACTTAAACTAGCAAGTGCAGTAAACAGTTTTAGCTTATAAACACAGAAAAAACAGTGCAAACTTTGATAAAATAAGCAGAAACAGTAGTCGAAAGGCACAAAAAGTCGAAAAAGCCAAGAAAAATACTTAAAATCTGGAAAGGTAGTCTTTTCTGGTCTCTGCTGCTAGAGGAACACTGCTGGCCACCACGAGGAGCTGTGCTGAGTTCTCAATAGCTGGAAAAGCCCACCAAAACGTGCTGGGTGAAGGCAGGATGCTACTCAGGTCTAGGGTCATATCTGCCTGGGTCACATGATCTGAGAGCTCTTCAGTGTCTCTTTTCATGTAGTCCAAGGAGGTACATCTCAAGACATTCACTCCAACACGGACAATGACAGAATTGTATTTGTACTTGTTGTGGAGTGACTTGAGTGCATGTGTTATATGGCAGATCCTGGCTCCCGACAGGCAGCTGACAGTCATTTTCTTCTTGTTTAGCCTGGTGAGTGGGACATCAGTGTGCCTAACTGTCACCTATAACTAAAGTGTTAGGTACGTTGTCTTGATTTAGGGGCTGTTGTTGGGTGGCACACTGCTGTTTTGAGCTATGAGTCACTTTGGTTGTGATTGGTGTTTGTTTGCGTTTCAGCTTTGGAGGTTCTTGCTGCTTGGGCAGGTTAATGTTAAGAGCCTCCGCATATGTGGGTTTAGTGTTACTATGTGTGGGTGTTGGTGTTGTGGGTTTTGAAGGGCTATTTGTTGCTTGAGGTGTAGTGCAGGTGTTAACCTTCTCCTCTTGACTATCTAGCGCAATCTTGGCTGGAAAGAGCTTTGTTTCCAGTTTGGCTATATAAGCGCATCTCTCGCAGGTTGAAGTGTTGGGTGGTAGGAGGAGTGGGTTGAATGTGTACATGAGGCAATTGCTGCATTGCCCCATTATGCCCAGATTCACCAGGTGGACATGACAAATCACCGGTAGCTGACCCTTGGGCATGCCTGGTTTGGTGTTTCTTTTGTAAAGTACAAAACACACCAGAAACTTGGCCTGCTTTATCACAACAAAAGATTTCTTACTCCAAATGCTAGACTCTCCCTAACACAGTCCTTCCTCCTCCCCACAATTCTCTACACAGCCCCATTACTAACCAATATACAAGCTATTACCTTGAACAAACTGCAACAAACTTACCACAAATTGCAAGATTCATTACTAAATCCCCCTACAACTCCCATCACTGCCTTGCTCTGAACTCATTATAATGGCACGAATTCCCTCAACTACTGCTACTTTCTCAATTTCAAGTTATACACTCCATTCTATACAGACTTTCTTCCTGTCCAGCTCTCACTACTTTTTTATCTACCTACATCCCTTCTAGAACCAACCACACCTCAAAACAGCAACTTCTGAATGTAGATCATCCAAAGAAGAACACAGGCAAACTACTATGCAACTGCTCAGTAGCCCACACTTGCAACAAACTTCTTCTACACATACGCTCCATCATACACCCTGCACACTTTAAAAAGGAACTCAGACTTCACCTTCTCAACACCAAATCTTGTCCCTGCTTATAACCTACCTAATTTCCCCTTATCTACTGGTGCTTCTTCACTCTGAGCTCCTATAAGCAAATATACCTTCCTAGGAAGCCTAGGCAATAAATTTGATCACTTGTACATAACTTGTTTGTAAATATATCAAAAATAGTTCATCTATTTATTTCATTGTGAATTTTACCTAGGGTAATCTAAATATGTTTGATTATGTTCACATTTGTTCTAACATGTTTTGGGAGTGTCTCTTGGTATTGCTACTTGATATTTTGTTACCCATGTAAGCCTTAATTTTTTATGTAACTGGAGCTTTTCTCCTCGGGTCTCCACTGAAAACAGGCCTCTGGCCCAGCTGGACCAACCCGGTTAACAAATGTCAATAAATAAATAAATATACAAGAGCTGTTTTCCCTTACCTTGGCAAGATACTTTGCAATTATAGGCTGTTTAGTGCCTACAGTTAATTTCTCCTTATTAACAAGGAGAGTTGAGTGCCTGTATCGGTTTAAAGGAGAACCACACCCCAGACTAAAAAAAAACATGTTTATTTCATCATTATTTCATCATGGTTTGGTGTTTCCTACATTTTAACACCACTCTGGGACTATTTAGAGCTTTTTAGATATTTTTATATGCAATTTCTGACTCCGACCACATGGGGTCTGGCATCTTGAAATAATTCTAATTGTTTAGTCTGCCACTAAGTATCCCAGAACACTCTGTTTGTCTCCAAACAATTGTATCATGTCTGCCACTTTTTCCCTATAGCTCATGTCAGTGCACATATTTTACAGGTATTAACTGCTGTATTATAGTCACCTACCTTTGGTTAAAGTCTTATCCTTTTTCAATGACTACTTCAAACACAAGCAGTGCAAATGCTACAGAACAGAAGTGAAAAGTGCATTTTATTGCTCTTTCTTCTTAGAAATGCTAAATTGATTTCTTTTGTGAAGGCTGAAATCTAGTTCTTCAAGGTATCTCCCCTCCCCCTTCACACCTACCTTCCCTAGCTGTCAAAGAGCTATGGGTAATTTCATCTATTATCTGCATGTGATTGACAGCTCACAGCAGGTGACCAGACTAATGTACTGTTTTCTTGTCAGCCTTTCCTTCCTTACAGTGGGAGACTTTTTTGTTGCACTCCTGTCAAATTTAGAACCAAACTCCATTGCACTGGGAATAATCACTGCTTTGCAAAGCATCGAACTCCCACTTATTTTTCCTTCCTGTTTGGTTAAATAGCTAACAAAATGATACACTATAAACACACACAGAGACTTGCCCCTAGCTTGCATACACACACACACACACACACACACACACACACACACACACACACACACACACACACACACACACACACACACACTTGCCCCTAGCTTGCATTCACACACACACACACACACACACACACACACACACACACACACACACACACACTTGCCCCTAGCTTGCATTCACACACACACACACACACACACACACACACACACACACACACACACACACACACACACACACACTTGCCCCTAGCTTGCATTCACACACACACACACACACACACACACACACACACACACACACACACACACACACACACACACACACTTGCCCCTAGCTTGCATTCACACACACGCACACACACATACACAAACACGCGTTGATTTGAGAATGAAGACACCAACATTAGATACAAAACAGAACTGAGCAGCAGCAGTGACAATAATCAACATAACCCAGCAGTAGCAAACAAACACAAAAGAACTAGGCTAAGCTATAAAAAGTCTGCACCAGTATATAACATTGAAGCATGTGGTAGGTACCCTCACAAACAGAAAGCATAACTATATCACTATGCACTGGGAAACTTGGGATCCCTAAATTTCATGGCTAGGATTGCATACAAATGGGCTCTCAAGACTTACCTTACCAATGAAGTACAAAAATTCAGGAGAAGATGCAGGCAATCCAAACTTTCCAGAAGTCCCTCCAATGAATGCACTCGACAGGATACCCTTGCAATAAAAAGTAGCTCCACATAGCACCAGCTAGTTTTTATTAGATTAAGAGTGGGCTGGGCAAGGCAGCTTTGACATCACAATATGGGAGGTTTACTGGCTCTTCTACAGAGCATGCAAATCAGGCAGTGCTTACATCACTTTGGGGGAGGAAATGTCCCTGTAACTACAGCAAGAGCTCTGGAAGATGTGACATCATCATTTAAGCGCCAGTTAGAGAATTTTCAACTTGGTTTTCAAAGTGAAAGGAAAACAGTACGGAAAGGTAGTAAGTCTAAGAGGTAAAACAGTTGAGTGGTTTACTTTTTAAAGCTGCGGTTCTGACTTTTTGAGGCTGTATCAACTAACAGGGACTAAAAGAGACAGCAGGTTGAGCAATCTGCTTGGATATCTCATTATTGTCCTTTAAGGCTTCCTAGTGCTTTCCAGCAGGTTTTAGAGCAAGTGCTAGTCACAGAGATTCAGACTGTAGTGCTACTACTCAGAAACAAGCTAATTCTAAGGGAAATTTTGAAGAGCAGACATTGTGGTAGTGGGAAAAGTTTAACCATAGCCCCATGGCACTGAGTGATGCACAAAAATGCAGAAACATGCGTTTTTAAGCCAGAAAGTTAAAAGGGATAGAAATCAGCCCTAAATGGCCAATAAAATTACAATTTATCCTATTCCCTCCCTGTGAACATCAGAGTACCTCAAGGCTCCATTTAGGTCCACTTCTCTTTTCATTATTTATTAACAATCTACATATCAAAATTCCTCAAGCCACTTGCATTCAATATGCTGATGACTCAACATTAATTTGCTCTGCCAAGTCCATAAACTCTCTCCAATTCCAGACCCAAACAGTATTAAACAGTGTTGAAAATTGGTTCATGCAACACTGCCTCCTTCTGAACCCTAAAAAAACAAAACTGCTACTCTTTGCTCCTACTCTTAAGCCACCTCTACCAAATTTCATAATAACCTCCAACAATGGCACAGATATAGTCCCTGACACCACAACCCGTTTACTGGGTGTTACAATTGACAACACCCTTAGCTTTGATGACCATAGTAACTCAACAATAAAAACTGTCAACAAAAATCTAGGCTCCCTCTACAGACTTAAACCCTTCCTTACCCCCCAGCGAGAATTACTATTGCTCAGACCCACCTATCCTCTATCCTGTTCTATGCTTCTGCAATTTATACTAATCTGTCTAGAAATAACATTACTAAACATTCCACCTGTTATAATAATACAGCCAGATTTGCTACCAGTTCCCCCTATAGAACACACCACTGTCACAACCTCAAACAACTGGGACAACTACAACTGGATAACAAATTACTCTATCAGCAACTTATCACCCAAAAAATACTCTATCACCCTAATAATACCCCAATCCTTACTAATCTAATCACCCCTACAAAAATCTCCCTACACTTCGCTCAGCTAACAAATTTCTAGTTTCTTCTGTCAAATCTAACAACAAAGCAGGGGACTCGCTCTTCTCCAACACAGTGGGGAAAAAGCTGGAATCAACTCCCTAGTGAACTTTCCTCTCTTGCTTCCACTCAACTGTATAAAAAGCATCTTAAAGAATATCTTAAGAATCGTTGGCTTTGTCCCTGCTCCAACCCTGATTGATTAGACCCAATATACAAGAATTACACCAGAACCAGGTTCCTATTATTCTTTCCTTTCTTGCATCTACTCCCACCTGATAAAAATTAACTTTAACCAGCATCTGATAACTCACTGCTCTCTCCCTTATAGAACCCTCTCTGACCTCTAAACCTCTTTTCTACTCTCAACTTTTCCTTCTCCACAGCTTTATAAAAAAAACAAAACACAATGTTATATTTTTTGGAATTCTTTTTTTTATAAGTATCTTATCCTCAAATTAAACAATGTGTTTTTAAATAGATGTAATTTTTTACTGTATATTGTAAACTTGTCTCTGCTACTGGTTGGAGCTTTTCTCCTTGGGCCTCTACTGAAAATGGACATATATCCAGTTAGACTAGCCCAGTCAACAAATGCAAATAAATAAATAAATAAAAATTTCAGAGCTGGAAACCACCCCTCTAGCATTGGATAGGCAGTACAATGCTCACCACTCTCACTGGTAAGCAGTAGGACTTCCCTCTACCACAGCAAGGTCTGGATAGCTTTGAATACAGAAACTGAGGTCCTGAAACCAGCAAAGCCTGGGATCTGAACTGTACTGGCTAGGAAAGGTGGGAAATGAGCAAATAAGATGGATTTTTTTGTTTAAAACAGTCTAAACAATGCAATAATACAGTTAATAAACACAGAAAAGGCTAATGCACTTGAGTGTGTTGCCCTAAACTGTAAATGCAATTTAAAACTTTACAAAATTAGCTAGTTAAACTTTTTAAAATAAAGCAAGGCAAGTACCCAACTGAAAAATGATTTAAGAGCCAGAAATGCAGTAGAATAAGTAGCTAGTCTACTTTTAAAGCTTTCTGAGAAGTGCAGTTAACAATATAGCTTAAAAAAATGACTATTCCATTTATTTATTTAATGCAATTGTATTCCTTAGCATGCAATGATAAACTCCATATCAGCAAAGGAAGTAAAACAAAACACAGTACCTCTATCAGTGTTCAAATAAGTCTGGTCTTATTATCTTCCTAGACAGTTACTGGGACAGTACACAAAACCAGATGGTTAATCCAACTGGTTTTGTGTTGAAAACACAGCTGAGCACTTTGCAGTAGCAACTGGCCATGCTGGGAGTCTGAACAGAGTAAAGCTGCATCTGCTATTAATGCTGTACTAACCCATAGTACAGTATATAATGGGTCCACTCCTAACAAAACTTATAACTACCAAGAAAGCAAAGCGGTTTGCTGTAGTGTCTCTCAGGCAAATCTCTGGGCCCTATAAAGGCATAATGACCCTGCTTCAGCAGAAGCATAGCTGGTTCATCAAACAAGTAACCCCACCCCCTCAGCTCTTCAAATGAAGAGCAAAAATAAAAAAACACGTGCATGGCTGCCATGTGCATTTAAAGTGAAACTTCTGTAAGGAGAAGTGTGAAAATCTACTTACTTGGAAAACCGTGTGTGTTCATTTTCAGATTTCATTACAGAAGTTTGACTTCTAACATGTGTGGCGGCCACACACTTTTTTTTTTCATTTAAAGTATGTACCAGGGAGACGGCATCTTGCATATTCCCTTTTATAATCATACATAAATCATCCACAGATCTGTTATAATTTTGTGGAAAGTAGTCATGGGATCAATCAGTTCATGCTCCTACCATCCATAAACTAAATTTGCAAATGCATGGGCAGTAGCCGAACCCACAGCCACTCCTCTAACTTGTCTGTAGATATAGGTTCATAGGTGTGTAAGCCCATAGGATTACCCTGGCATCGTGCCACCCGACATTAGTTCCCAGTGCTTCTGTCAAGTAGAGCCACTGGAGTTATCCCCGGGGTGAATTTTTTATTTCCCATCCACTTATCAAGATTTCTCTTGAAGAGGGCCAGTGAGGTGCTCTGTTTGACATGTACAGGAAGTCTATACCATAGCATGGGCATTCTCTGGGTTATGAACCTGTCCCTCCATCATGTTCTGTTGATTGTGGTAGTGAGGTTGAAGTCTCTGGAGCATCTGGTTTGGAGGATTGGGATTTCTTTAGATGTAGCATTTCTAACAGAGCTGGGTCAGACATGGCTTTGTAAGTCAAGCAGAGATCACCTCTAAGTAGGCAATGTGAAAGAATAGTTGGAGTTTTTTTGAGTCTGTCCATATAGGGCAAGTGTTATTAAACATAAAATAATGATTTTCCAATAACATTTCCAACAGGATGCAATAAAATTCAATATTGTCATTCTTTAAGGTATTAAACTTATTTAAGTATTTTCTCACATATTCAACACCTATAGACTAAGGAATGCTCATAAAAAGTGAACATATATCTACAGTAACAAAAACATTTATTTTTTGTTTTTGAAATCATAATTATTCATGAACTCTCAACTTTATTTAAAATGTCACATGAATCTCTTATGAAGGAGGTTAACGCCTTTACAAGGTTAAACAACAAAATCCCTATAGCAAGGAAATACTTATCCATTACACAACTGGGGGCTGATACAATTGGCCTAAAGGGTGGGCTGACTGGATCCTTATGGATTTTTGGTATTCCAAAAAAAACACCCAAAACTGATTTCTCTATTGATAAAATAGTATATAATCAATAGCACCATCCATACGCATTCATATAGAAAAGACGAACTATAATTATAGCATGACCAAACTTCTCCAGCTGTAACTTTTAAGTACTCATTTTCATTTAACATATTTTTCATTGCCATAATGTACTTTTCCTTACCCATAATCATCAGTCCCCCACCCTTGTCCACTTTCATATATCTCACATTAACATTGTTTAAGTCATTCAGAGCCATTCTTTCATTCTTGTTTAAATTGAACAACGTGTTTTAGCTTTCGTATTTAATCTTTCTCACACATTTTTTTCAAAAACATTTGAAGTGCTACTTAAGACAGGATTAACAGTGGAAGTTTTTTTAAAAAAAAACATTAATTGTTAAGTCTATGTTCTTCAGGACATAATTTAAGTTAAATTTATGTGTATAATGTTTTAAATCAAATATCATTTTTCTAATATCCACTCTACTGGTAGGGACAAAATTTAACCCTAGTTCCAACACTAAGTTGTGAAGGTGTAAAAACAGTATTAGACAGGTTAAAACTTTCACTGAATACCTTAGTTGGTTAATGAGTTAGTTTTCTTCCTCTGTTTACACACAGTTAAATGGTTGTTGTAGTAAGCACCCCCCTTTCCTCTGGCCAAGCTTTTTGGCCTAGTGAATATAGCTTCAGTTCAACTGTCTCTTACAGTAAAATCAACTGTGGTGGCTTCAGGACTGACGTCATCATCCTTCCTGTTCATATTATCACTTCCTTCCTCATTTCTCCATTCTCTATTGGTTGTTATATGGTTTGTCTGTCTGCCTAACTTGTGGTAACGTATTGATCTTGTTACTGCGATAATTTGGAACAAAGTTGATGTATGCCATTCTTTTTTCATAAGCCACACTGTCTTTCATTATTTTATTTGATTTACACAATGCCACTGTTGTTTTAAACCTTTCTACAGTTTGAAGAATAATTTTGTAATTTGCATGCATAGTTGGGAACTCACCAAGCAGTCTTTGAATGTTCTGGTCTACCTTAAGAACATTCTTACAAACCTCTTGAATCACAGTGTTGCTATGCCATATCAGCAGTTTACCAAATCAAATGTTGTGTTACCACCATGCATTTCACTGCCAAGTCTTGAACTCAGGAACCTGTGCACTACAGTCAGAGCAACATACCACTATGCCAAATCAAAAACAGGGAGGACATACAGACTCCATGCAGAAGACACCCCAGCTGAGACCCAAACCAGAGAGCCCTTTGCTGTGAGGCAACAACACTACCATTGCACCATCTACTTGGTGTATCAATAGATGGAGAAATTCAAGTCCACTGTTGTTAAAAAAATTCTATTAAGGTGTCAAAAATATATCTGTATTAGAGACACTGTTTGGACTTTAAAAAGTGGAAGCCCTTTGGAACAATGCACAAGTTTAGACACCATTAAAATTACTTGTTTTCATTAACAAGGGCTCTGTTTTTCTTTAAGTTTTTCCTCCAAGTTAGGTAAAACATCTTTCAGCTCACCTTTTGCTATATAATTGTCTTGTACTTTGCCAGTATCCACAAATGGATCATAATTGCAGTCTAAAATATAGTTTAAAGTGGTTACTAACCTCTATATCCTCATTGTCTTCCATGAACTGGCATTTAGTTTTAGCTTACATTTTGACACCAGATGTTTGGGAAAGGCCCCTTTGAAGGCTGTTGGTGTCTCCTGTGGCCATTATGATGGCACCAAGTTTATAGTTGTTTACAGACTTGGCCAGCCATAAACTCCTTACATTTTCTTTCACCTCCCGGAAGTAAATGTCAAAGAGTAATGGCCCAAAGACTGACTCTAGCGTACTGCACTAGTGACAGGTCTTTTGGAGGAAGTAGAGACACCTATCCTAATTTCCCGGGTTATATTTTGAGACAGTTTGCTATCCAATGAATTATATAGGGATTTTCACTTACATGGGGGAGTTTGTCTATGATAACAGAGAGTGTGATGGTGTTCAATGCCTTTGTGAAGCCTGGATATGTGATGTGCACTGATCTGCCCTTATCCATTGCTTCAATAACCCACTGAAAGAAATCACCCAGGTTATGTTGGCAGGATCTGCCCTTGACTAATCCGAACTGGTTTGGGTTGAGAGTTTGCAGGTTACCTACATTCTTATTTACTAATTCCATAATGGGTCCTTTCCATAGCCTTACAGATGAGGCTGGGTAGTTAGTGCAAGGGGATGACTATTGTCATCTTACATTAATCCAGCACAAAGTTTGTTTGTATGCTAATATTGAATAACTTCTGTAGAGGGTCTGACAAGTCATGTTTCAGGCTGACTTGTAGGCAGCCAGGTATGTTATGCAGCCCCACAGAAGTACTGCTCTTGGCCCTGGATAGCACCATGAGGACTTGCTCTTCAGAGATCTGAGGGGGTATAGATACAGGTATCTGATCTGAAAATGTAGGAGGGTGAGAAAGTGAAGTTTGAAACTGTTTTGTCTGCTTGTAGACTGGCTATGATCTCTGGGTCCAAGCATGTGATATTACTATTAGCTCTGTACAGTGCTTTGCCTTCTTTATGAAATTTGTAACATGGCTAGATAAGACTTTGTGATTATACTTTGCCTGGCTAGATATTTTTACCTTTGGGTGATTTGAACAGGATCTGAAGTTCCTTATTAAGTTTAGCTAGAACAAGATTGGCATTTTGAGACTTAAATTTATTTTTGTGAGCAATGTGTTATTTTTTTATTTTTTAGAGCTTTTTATATTAGGGTTCTAACATAAGAGTTTATTTTTACATTTATTTATTCTTTATTAACCAGATAAGTGTCCTCTTTTCAGGGTAGGCCTGATGTGGTATTTATAATAGTAAGGGAAATTTGACCTAGGCATCAGGGACCTTCCCTTAACCTTTCCATAGCTCCTGTGGGATCCTTTACATCCAACTAAACTGCTACCAGCACTCAGAAGTCCACCACCTCCTTATGCTGCATAGCAGTGTCAGCAATCTATCTACCTGGTGTGAGAATAGCACCCTTGGCCTTCGGTACTAAAGGTGAGTGTGCTGCCTGTTGTGCTATTGAGACTACTTAGTGTTAGATTTACTTCTGTGAGAGGTCAGATGTGTCTATGCAGCTATTTACATGTCTATCTACCTGGTGTGAGAATAGAACCCTTGGCCTTCAGTACTAAAGATGAGTGTGCTGCCTGTTGTGCTACTGAGACTGCTTAGTGTTTGATTTACTTCTGTGAGAGGTCAGATGTGTCTATGCAGCTATTTACATGTACAACGAATTTCATAGCAAATGATTCCACATAGAGGTGTCATCAAGATTGGAAGGGGCTTTTGAATTTAGCCAGGCCATCAATCAGTTTTAGTAGATTAGCCTTGGCATATCTCTGAATACTGATGTACTGGAAGATGTTTCCAGCTTCAGTCTTAAGGTGAATGTGACTGATTTGTGCTCCAATTTGAACTGGGAGGAAGTTATGGTTGGTGGGTAGCCAAGCTGCACATTAATAGTACGGACCAAGTCCAGGATGTTACTGCCCCCGCTCTAGGTCCAGAAATTTTCTATTGATGAAGTCCAAAGATTTCCAGGTATACATGTCAGGGGATGTATAAGTCTCACAGTTAATGGAGGGGTAGTCAATTTTACCAAGGTGAATTGTGTTTGGCTTAATGCAGAGAAACTCCATACTGGTTAGATATGAAGTATTGAGAAGAGGGGTACATAGAGGAGGTACTATAGTCAGTTGTGATCTGATAAGATTTTTATAATAGTAAGATGGACCTGTCTGGAGATGAAATGATTTTTGTTCTTTTTTGAAGAATATGGGAATACTTTCACCTTTTGTGCCTTCATCTGATGGAGTAGATCGGACCATTTGATAGGCATTGAAACTCTGTAATCCCTTGTGCTTACTCACCAATTGTTACCTCAGCAAGTTTTTTTAATTTTAATATACATGTGATGGAATAAATTTCATTTATCCCAGGAAGTTTAGAGAAAGAGTTTATGAACCCCTGTACCAAATAAAGAAGGGCAACTTAGAGAATGCTTTGAGTAGACATAGACAAGAACAGGTGGATCACATATTTAAGTTCAAGGCAATAGATGGTATTATCCCTGATGTGAGAGGAGGCCCATAACCCTATTCATGGAAAGATTAGAACTGATTTTGGCCGCTTAGGACAAAAGATTCTTCATTTCCTGGGCTAAATGAAGTGTTTTCCATCACATGTATATTAAACTTAAAAACGTGTTGAGGTAACAATTGGTAAGTAAGCACAATGGTAGGTTTCAATGATTATTTAGTGCCTGTTTGTTACCAGTAAAAAAAAATGTGTGTTTATACATGAAGGGTATAACTTAATCACACAAGGTACTGAGTTTTTATTTGATCTAGGCGACCTTACTTGGAGTTGTATAACACTGACTTTTGTAATTACAGTTGTAGTAACATTTTATTATTTGCTAGTCAATATATTTTTATAAGTAATTTTGTGCATTGGTATGCATATAGGCTTTCATCCACAAATGTCTGACCTATCATGTATGGTTATACTTTTTAACAGTGTAGAATGTCTTAATAATCAATGATTTTAACGGGATATTTAATACATACATATGTATGTATGTTATACATGTATATTGAAATACACACATGTGTATGTATATATATATATATATATATATATATATATATATATATATATATATATAGATATATATATATATATATTTTTTTTTTTTTCTAATAGTAAGAAACGTTTTTAAGACTATGGGATGTAAATAGATTATATTACTGTAAAGGCAGTGATGCACTTTTATGATTCCTTGCAAGTATAAATTCAGTTTGTAGTTCAAAGCATAGATAGCTCATGGAAAACACACGTATTAGCAATTAGTTAAAGAGTAATAGGTAGACTTCATTCATTGGTTGTTGGAACAATGATCAGAATGTTGAGTTTATTTAAGCGTTCTTATTTGTTTAATGTTTTTACCTGAAAAAGTATCACCACCGGTGAGATGAAAAGCACTTTGTGTAACATTTTAGAACATGTTTATTGTTTTTAAAAAAAGTATATATTAAAGAACGTGTTTATTAGACATTGTTGGTGTGGACTCTGCACCTCTCTGCAGGCATGTTGGATTAGTTTGCTGTCTTTTTATTTCCCCGTTGACTAACTAAATATGTCAATGTTTATTCCAGCACTCCCTTCTAAATTAAAAACAAGCAATGTGGCACTTCCAAAACTTCATTGGTCACTGTTTTGAGTGTTCTGCTAAGTACTGAACAGTACTGGGAACAGCAAGAATCTTTTGCATGGCATTAGGAGAAATAACAGGGAAAGAAAGAGAAAATATGTTTCCCAGGAACAATAAACATATTCTGTATAATTCTGCCTCTATTTGCTTCAACTACTCAATCCATTTATAGATTAGCAGTAGCTAATTTCCCATTGTCTAGTTAACAGACAGGGTAGGACTAGTAGTATATGTCTGAAAACAACTACTCTACAATTTTGTTTGAACACCCCATGTGCAAGAAATTTTACTGTTTGTATATTTACAGCAAAAAATAAGTATGGGGATGCCTTATACTCAAAACATGTCTAAAACATGGAACTCAGTTACCCAGGCCATTCTTTCTACAACTTACCCCTCCAAATTCAAAAATCTTCTCAAGGCCCATCTTACTAAAAACTGGCTATACTCATGTTCAACAGCAGGATGACCACTCAAAACATTTGTCAAGCACTGCTCATCCTGCATTACTTCTCTCAAACTTTTTCTCTCAATGACTCTTTCCCTTGGAACACATCAACTAATCACTGTATATATTTTTTATCCTAAATTGTCTAATATGATTACACTACCACTACATCCCATAAATACGGATATGTTAATGTTTTTGGCTATGTGTGCATCGATGGACAAACAAATATAATTTGAAATATGTGTGTATCACTGTTTATCATTATTTGTATTTTCCATTCCACGTTTACTATGTAACCTATTGTACATATTGTCTTTCTATTTCTCTTAAAATTGTTCTAATACTGTTCTCTATGTAACTTGAAGCTTTTCTCTCCGGGCCTCCGCTGAAAACCGGCCTTTTTGGCCTGGTCGGGCACTCCTGGTAAACAAATGTAAAATAAATAAGTTAATACATTTAATTTTAAGTAAAATGCAAGAAAGTGTACTGTCTGTATATTTAAATGTAAGTAAAGTGTTTCATCTACCAACAAAATATTGTAGTTGATTGATTATTACAGTAAACAAGGGTAACTACACTGGAAGATATATGTCCTTTGAGATGAGACTGTTTACCTGCAGCTGTGATTTCCTACTGTAATAGTTGGCTCATTTTAAGGGTGTTCAGTAACTAACTTTGTTGTGCCAAACTGGATGTATGGTGTCATCATGGTGTCATAAAGGATGGAAGGGATGGCGACAAAGTATAGCATTACCTTCTCTTTGCAATCAAATCATTGATGTGTGTGAATTATAAAATTGATTGCTTACACAATGATTCAATTAGTGTTGCTACAATAACACTTAAAATCACTGGCACTGAAATGAAGCATGTGAAATTCTGAGAAGCTAGTGGTTTAAGTCTCTCTAGTCATGGAGTGGGAAACCTATTTTGGTCTGGCATGTACTAGTCATAATAAAATGTATCACAGCTCAATCATGATGGAGTGTTACAGCTCAGAACCTGCTTGAAAAAAGGAGGTTTAATTTAATTAGGATCTAAGAATGATTTTTATAGCAGCCTAAGAAAGGGAGTATTTGAGAGCATTCTGAAAACATGGAATGGTACAAAGATTTCAAACTGAAACTAGCACAGTGAGCTCTGTGTCCAAATGAAACTGAGGTTTACTATAAAATGAAATGACTCAGTTTCTGTGTCCCGAAGAGAGTTCTTGCTGGTACTTTACATGAAGAGCAGCTAGGGGTGGGGTGAACGGAACGGGGCAGCCACCCTTGACACAAGGTATTAAGAGACAGGATCTGTTTTTTTTTTTTTTTTTTTTTTTTTTTTTAGTTTAATGCTCCTCTCTCTCAGGGCAGGGCAGAAGGAGAAATGGAGGGCTTTAGGACCTGGCACTCCTCCTTAGGAAGGAAGGAGCACCAGGTCAGAGCATCTATTTTTTTAATGCTCTCATGCAGAGCTTGTGGACATGAGACAGGGTAGACCATTGGGGCATGGAATTTCTCTGTAGTACTAGATGGCATAAGTGATATTTTTTTTTTTGTTGTCATGCAGAGTGCAAGGTAAGGAGTAGAGCATAGAGTAACAGGACTTGGTATACCAAGTAAAAAATCAGCCAACTATGGCACTGCTCAGGAAAGTAGGATGGTAGTTTTTGGAGTACTTCTTGACTGCAAGGTACCTTGCTGAATCTTATCAGCTACTTGAAGGAATGTATAAACATTGAATCAACTGCTAAAAATCCAACAATATATCATGCTGCCTCCTTTCCATGGCTGATGTACTAACAACTGTGGACCTGTATGAACTCAATCAAGTTACAATTGAGTATTATTTTACTATACTATCTGCAGTGCTGAAAATTAGCAATCTAAATTTTTTTGTTTGATATACTGGAAGAAAGCAACCAGAGTGAATATGTTAGAGTATAAGTAAAATTGTTCCAGAGTGAAAGTGCTTATCACATGCACACTGTGTAATTACTCTGAAAAAGTATCACTCAAAAATCACAGAAAGAATTCAGTATTAAGGACATAAAATTAAAGGGTATGGGACTTGGGAACTAAGGTTGGCAGTAAATTGAACTTTGATCACCTATCCATGATAGTGAGAAAATCCTTCTACCTGGCTCACCTTATAAGTAAAGGCATGACATTCAGATCTAAGGAGACCATGGTCCTACTATACTCCACCCTCATTAGGTCAGTAATCGAGTACAATGGGCCCTTTGGCATCTACCTGACCAGACATTTTCAACAGGTGGAGCATCTATAGAGGTTCCTCACTAAAAGAATACAGGTTGTAAATGATACGTCCTATGCAGACCACCTGAAAGCCTTGTCCCTGTATTCAGTTTCCTACAGACTACTGAGGGGCAATCTATGCCTAACCTACAAAGCATTCAGTGATCCAGTTCTTATGTATGTGCTATACATTTACAATACAAAGAAGATTAGAATTAAACAATCTAAGGATTCAAACCTTGTGTGTAACATTAACAAAACATGTTGGAGGGCCAGGTGTGTGTCTTAGAGACTACCCCTTCTCTGGAACAGACTCCCCATTCATGAGAAACAGACTTTTCTGAAGACTATTCAAAGACAATTTGGACCAATGTATGGGAAATCACAAATTCACCCAAGATTGTAGCCTGTAGCCGTTATGAACAGGGGCAGTTTGTAGATGCCCTAAGACAGGCATAAATCAAAGCTGTTCTAGCCCTTGGACATTAAAAAGGCTCAGGGACCATGAGCTTAGTAACCTCCTATGATGCTATGATTCTTAACAATTGATATAAAAAGAAAGAAGGTTTATTTTGAATTACAAACTCTGTGATACAAAATAAAGAGAGAAAAGAAATCACCGATCAAAATCAGGGAAACACATGAACAGAATAGGAACCCAGTGCTGAGAGTTCATTCAGAACTCACACAGCAGGAAAGACATGCAGAAAAAACATAAGTACAAATCAGAATCATCTTTGGAGTAAATGCTTTGCAGTAACCATGCCTGCAGCAACTAATACTGCCTAATGAAATGTGCAGTAATGCAATCAAGAAAAAATGGAATGTACAGCTCCATTATGAGACAGACACTGTTTTTTGACTGGCACACAAATCTGTCATCATAAAATTGCAATATCATTGGAATGCAAGCAATATTTGAAGGTAAAATGGTCAGTAAAAACACATGTTTTTGCAGGATGAAAGCTTCCTCCATCTCCAAAGTGAGGGATCTTCACCCCTGTAGTACAATTCTGAAGTCACTCCCCGGGATTCATGAAGCTCGGCGCAAGGCCGGTGTAAGGCCTGCGCCGGCAGTGCAGTGAATAGTCGGCGTAGTAGCGCCATATGCATAGTAATGAGAGCGCGCCGCAACCACAGACACGTGCATAGTGTACGTGAGCGAGCCCAAGTAGGATGCGTCCAGATGCGTGGCTAAGCCGGCAGGCGATGAGCAACCTAATGTGCTGACTGCCACGGTCCGCCCATAATAGTAATGGCAGCAGCCAGGGCCCATGCAGAATGAAACGCACGTAGAGTATGCAACATAGTACCCGTCCCAACAAAACGGAGAAGCAAATACAACCCACGAAGCCCTAAGTGTACCCGTCCAAGGAACAAAGGATACGCGTAACACCGTGTTTGTCCCGCAATGCACAGTCAGTGGGCATACCCAGAGAAGGTGTACCGCAGCATGTCAGCGCGCCGCACCGACATAGGAGTAGCGACTAAGGTTACCACCTGTCCCACTTTGCGAGGGGAAGTCCCTCCATGGGCTGTTGTGTCCCGATAAAAAATATTAAAAACGGCAAATGTGCTAAGATTGTAGGACATAATGATATCCCGTATTTAATGTAATGGTTGCATGAAATGGTTATTTCCGTAACTGAAATACCTAAATGTCACAAGAAACAGAATAAGCAACCAAACTGCTACAACAATAAGCTTTTATTTAGGCAAACAAGTGAAGTTCTATGCTATATAGTGACCGTGGGTATGTGTCGGCCTGTAAAATCTGATGTGAGTCCCGAAAATGTCCCACCTTGGCCACTGGAAAAAGTGGCAACCCCAGTAGCGACATGGGCATGGTCACCAGGGTTACCAGCTGTCCCACTTTGCTATGGACAGTCCCTCATTGGACAGTTGTGTCCCTTGAAACTCGAAAAATGGCAAATGACCTGAGATTTCCTGCCAAAAATATTCCCAATATACCTGTAATAGTAGCATAAAACATATATTTTGTATATGAAACACATACATGGCATAAGAAACTGAATAAGGAACCCAAATGCTAACAGAATAAGCGTATATTATGGCAAACAAGTGAAGTTCTGTCAACTCCACTTGCTGTGGATATGTGTTGTCCTGCAAAATCCGATGTTTCCACAAAAGATGTCCCACTATGGGCATTGGAAAAGGTGTCAACCATAATGATCACAAGCAGTAGTGAGAGTACACAGCCGGGTAGCTGTGTCGACATAACAACAGGAAGGAACCAAGATACCCTAAACACAGGCAAACATGTGCATAGCAACATGTCCCACACCCAGCAACGTGTTTGTCGCATACACAGGATGGCGTATGACTAAGTGTAATATCCAGAAGCAGAACCCATGCATGCAGATGTAATACACAATGGCCCCATTGTAGCATGTAAGTCCCACCCATGTACGCCTGTGCACCCAAACCAGCTAGCATCCTTGTGCAGCTACACACCTACACACAATGGGCATACCTGAAATGTGGTAAGAAGTATTGTGTTAGGCAGTGCCACGCGGGCAAATATGTACCCCACATGTCACCAACCCACCTCAGGTACAGATATGGAAATGGCTGCATGTGAATGTGTCTGCAGAATGTGTACATCCCGCATGTGGTATGTACCCGTCCAAACCATATAGGTTTGCACACATAACTGTACACATGTGGACAAGTCGGGTTGTTGAACCACCGCATCGATGATTAGCTATGCAGAGAAGTCAAACACATATAGCGGAACATGTGCCTACCAAACAGGACGTCCTAACAGGGTGCCACAGGCACACAACGCGAAGGTGGGACATCACATGTGGAGAGTAGCGCCCGGACGGCCAAATACACACGGTCAAGGTAAAGGACGGAACAACATGCATATGGCCGGATGGATGTTGTTAGAAAAATATATATAGAAACACATATGAAGTGCCAGTTTAGAAGCAAAATACTATATAATGCATTGAATTGTACCGTACAATATGGCAGTAGAAATGATCATGCATGTAATTGGTGAAGCGTAGCTGCAGTGTGATCGAACTCTGACCCTGGCAGTAACCAGTACAGCAGGCCCATGTCTCTCAGCATTAATTATCTGCTGGGTTACAGAAAAATAAATGTATGTACATGCATAACATCCTCCCTTCCCCTGAGGAGGATGGCCTTGTGAGCTCTATCGAAGATAGAGTACAACTCCTTACCAGAGAGACAAAGGAACGTATTAAGAAATGAACTGACTATCGATCGAACAGTCCAGGGTCCTTGAAACACCTACAATCACAGAAGGACACTGTAATTGACCAGGTGCCTTGCAAGGCTGTGTTATTCTCATGGGAAAACATTTTAAAAGCATGACCACAGCACCCACGTATGTATAGAACATTGCGGACCATAGTGATGGAAATGCCCTGTGACCGACCACGTCAGTAAGGTGGGCAAAAGCTGATTGTAAACACTATATAAAGAAATTGCTTACTGTATAGAGTCAGACAAAATTCTCATACTTGGACTGTATATTATTTTGCCTACCTGTGTACACTACTAAAACGTTGTGAACCCGAGCTTCCTGTGTTATTGACTGTCACTTAGAAAAGCCTACTGATTTCTACAGTCTGGTTTTAACAACTTATTTGACATTGTGGTCTTTCTTAGCCGGAATTCCCTTGGTAAGCTACAGGTCAGAGTGCATGGGTGGTTAGACATCTGCGCAGGAGAATTTGCCTAAATGGTTCTTCTTGAGTGAAAAGACCTCCGACTGAATTGTTGTGTGTAAAGAGGCTGTCCACTGTCTGATCTGTGGCTGAAAAGCGGAAAACTGGATCCCAAGAAGAAAACGTGCAGTCATAAACAGGAGGCTCAGGTAAGGAGGGTTTGCCTCTTTGTCTCTATTGTAGATCAGGGACCAGACTACATTGTGTTTCTGTTAACAGTTGTGATAGCAGGTCGAAGACCAATCCAAGTAGTTTTAAATCTGGACATAGATCAGGGGAACACAGAGTAGAGTAAATAGTCATTGTAGACACTACAGTGGATACAGGGAAGGAGATACCACGTGGTACGAGAGAAGGGTTACGTAACAGTCGGGTAGAGGATATGGGAGATTAGTGCACAAACAGATCATGTGATCCGCGTTTGACGGGTGACGTGAAGTATATGCAATTGCAGAGAGCGATAATGTGAGATATTCTGCAAATGGGGTAATAAATATGACATTGATGGTATATTAGACAAAATATTGTTACTGAAACATTGGAATCACTGAAAATGTGATGCAGATGTTCTAGGGTAACCACCTGTCCCACTTTGTGAGGGACAGTCCCTCTTTGGCCAGTTGTGTCCTGCAAACAAACTGAACAAATGACAAATGTCCTGATATCTTAGGACAAAGATTTCTCAGATATCTTCTTAAATGGTAGCATAAAACAGTAATTTTGTATCTGAAACACCAAAATATCATAATAAACAGAATAAGCAACTCAAATGCTACAAGAATAGGTTGCTCTCCTGGCAAAATGTGAATTGCTGTCCTTAGTACTGGCCGTGGGTATGTTTTGCCCTGCCAAATTACACGTTCCTAACACTAATGTCCCACTTTCTGCATTTGAAAAGGTGGCAACCCTAAGATGTGCAGGCGAAAAAACAGCGACAATTGGGTATCCGCAAGCACATAGGTGGATTGAGGTAGTGAACCGAAGGGAACAGAACACTAGAAATGCGAAAGCATCATACACACAAAGAAGATAATAATACAGTAGTAGCGACAGACCCCCACCCCTACCACCTCCGATACCACATCCAGGATATGAAGCGGAGGGCAGGCTAGTCCCCACGTTATCCTGTGGCAACAGAGGTATCACAACGACCAAATGTAAGAGAAGCTATTGAAACCACATCCCGAACTCGTAACATACCTAGGGACACTCAAGTAAGAAGACAGTCACTAGAACAGAGTGAGGATATCTGTCAATTAATTGAAGTACCGAACCCTCATGCAGGACAGGAAGGCCAGGACCCAACTCCTTTAGTGTATAGACCGTGGACACCAGAAGATATCTGTAAAGTCACAGAGGGAATTCCTCATCTACAAAGTAATCACTATTCACCATGCAATACCCCTGTATCTTCTGATAGAAAAGCAAAGGGGGAATGGCGGATGGTACAGGATTTACAAGCTGTAAATCATGTAATAATACCTAGGGTACCGATGGTGCCAGACCCACACACTATATTGAATGCTATGAACCCGCCACAGAAGTATCTTACCGTGGTACATATAAGCTATGCTTCCCTCTCAATACCTATACATCCAGATAGTCCGTATTGTTTTGCATGTACATTCAGGGTAACAGATACAGCCATACCCGCCTATCGCGGGGATACTGTGAAAGTACAACGATATTCGCACAGGAGATGGCTAGCAACATTCCAGTGTTTACTCCACCAGTCAAGTTCTACTTTATGTGGATGATATTCTGCTTGCGGCCCCTACCCAGCAGCAATGTAGGGAAGATACAATAGCATTATTGAAATATTCAGCAGAACAGGGACATAAATTAAGCAAGCATAAATTGCAACTACAGAGAATACAGGTCAAGTACCTGGGATATGTGGTATCCAAGGAGGGTAGAACATTACATGACGATAGGAAGGCAGCAATTTCACAAGCACCCAAGCCAACTACCAAGAAGGGAATGATGTCCTTCCTGGGCCGACTAACATTTGTCAAAGCTGGTTACCAAACAATGCTTTGGAATCTGCTCTATTGTCTGCTTTAATCTTTAATACACCTATGGCAGCACAACATATACTACACTGATTCCAGTAGCAGAAACAGCTTTCTGAAGACTAAAATGATTGATAGCTTCAACATCTGTATTAGGTCTCCTGAATAATCATAACAGATGTTGTCAGACTGTAGATTGTAAGCAGGGATATATGACGTCAGTCTTGATGCAACAGCATGGAAGTAAGCAACGCCCCATAGCTTACTACTCATCGCAGTTGGACACTGTGGCATGGTCAGTGCCACATTGTGTACAGGCAGTTGTTGCAGCACCCATGGCAGTACAGGCCTCAGCCTTAATGTTATTATTCCACCCTCTCACTGTGAGAGTGTCTCATGCAGTTGCGATCATTCTGCTGCAAGAGAAAATAGCATTCCTGACCCGGCTAGACATCTGTCTTGTTTGACCATACCCTGAGTCAACCTCATATGGTGATTGAACGCTGTACAACATTAAACCTATCAACGCCACGTCCGACACCTGTGTATGGCACACCACACAGTTGCCTATATGAAATGGAGGAAATAACTCCACACAGACAGGATATCACTGATATACTCTTAGATGATGCAGAGGTGACAGTTTATGTGTACGGATCATGTAGAAAGAGTCCTACAGGAAAGAATCAAGTAGGTTATGCAGTAGTTATTGATAATGAGATTGTAGAAGCCCAACCCCTGCAGCATAAGGTGTCTGCTCAAGCAGCAGAATCGATAGCTTTAACACGTGCTTGTACTCTAGCGAAAAACTGATGTGTGGACATTTATACCGATAGTCAGTATGTTGTCTGTACAGTGCATGTTTATGAGCAGCAGTGGAAGAATAGGGGAATGATAACATCCACCGGTAAACCGATCAATCATGCGCAATTGATCTTGAATGCATTAGATCCCATTCAGTTACCCACTAAAGTAGCTAAATGTAAATGTGCAGCTCATACAAAGCAACAGGATAACAGTAGGAAAGGTAAGGCACGAGCTGATGCAGCTGCAAAACAAGCAGCCTCACAGTCAGAAAGTGTCTTTTTGAATGAGGAATGACAATCCTCAGACATTCTAGATGTAGAAATGTTACAAACAATGCAAACATCAACTACGAAAGCAGAAAAGCAGACGTGGATATGACGAGGAGCAATCCTTGAAGACGGACTGTACATATCCACAGTGAGAAAGCCAATATTAACGTCTAATGTATTCAGATATGCGGCTGTGTTGAGCCATGGGTAGAGCCATGTCTCAACAGGGGGGATGGTACAGTTGGTTAACAGAATATCCCTAACATACGGAATTAGGAACCACATACAAACATCATGAGCAGCGTGTCATATTTGCAGTAAACATCATGCACAGGGAGCATTTAAACCGAAGGAAGTGGGTTTCCGTACACCACCATAACCGTTCCGTACTATTTGTATGGAGTTTATACAGCTGAATAAATGTGAAGGGAAGAAATACTGTTTAGTGATTATAGATATATTATCAAAATGGGTAGAAGCATTCCCAACCAGGAATCCGGATGCAGCAGCAGTGGCAAAGGTCCCAGTAAAATAAAGTATCCCTAGATCTGGCATACTGTAAAGAAGCTACAGTGACAATAGAACACATTTTGTGAACCAGAAAATTCAGCAACGTAGGAGATTATTTGGCATTTCCATGAATATAAATTGCATGTACAACCCACAGTCAGCATGACTGGTGGCGCGCACAATGGGATCCCGAGAAATAAGTTGAGGAGGTTGGTGGGTGACACCCAGACAAGTTGCATTTGCTGTCTACCTCTAGCATTGCTGAGCATGACAACAGTTCCAAATGTAAAGTGTTTGACCCCCTTCGGTAGTATTTGGAATGGCATATCATGTGCCAGAGTGGAAAGCTGTCATGCCTGCAGAGCTGGAGGTCGATGGCTCATTAGCAGGTGACATGAGAGGATTGTTAACCAATAACACTGTTTTGCAGTTAAAGTCTTTTACAGATAAAGAGCAAGCGGCCGGACGATAGCTGACTCCAGTATCCTGTGTGTATTTCACTGTTATCCAAATAAGATAATTTCCGAGTCCAACGTGTGAAGGTCTGTACCAGGTACTGTTGGCAACGCCTACTGCAGTAAAGTTTGTGGAGAGGTCGTCCTGGGTTCACCTCACATTTTTCAAACCGTAAAGGATATCAAGTCTGATTTACATCTTGTAGCTGATATACCATAGAGACTGAATCACCCGGCCAGACTGTATAACAATACAAAGCAACCCCAAAGACATTTGGTTTACTGTCCTACTGATCATACACCTATTAACCATGTTTGTGTTGACTTTACATTTGCTGGGACCTTACCTGCATATAACTACACAGATACAAATAGTGATACGTGATGAACTGGCCACAGAGTGGCATCCAAACTTCAACACATACCTAGGCATGACGCGTGTGCATGTACAGACTATGAACATTTTAAATTGCTGTGTTTGTACTGCCATACCTACATCATATGGAGGACTTCCGATGTATGTTGTCCCCTTGGGGATAGATTGAGACTTGTGAACATTTACACTTTGATACAGGTTCTGTGAGATCACAGGACAAAGTGGCACTGTACTTACCTGTTACACAAAAAGGAATTGTTTGTTTTCATAAACATGATACAGTTCAAGTTGGTGGGAGTATTTGTAACATAACTGTGTCTTACAAATGTCATATAACAGCCAAAGATCACAGTACTAGTTGTAGCACCATTCATGATTTGTATTGAAGCTTCATGAGAACAACGTGGAAAGATGTGCAGAAACATCCTGAATTGTATAAACAGTCCTCTGTTATAGACAGGAAAATGTTACATGCAGAGTTAACCCGCATCAGTAGTAAAGTAGAATATTGTTATTTTGTTTGTGGGAAAAAGCATATCAATGGTTACCTGAGAATTGGTCCGCAGTTGTTTTTGGGTTATCTGGCTCCACTCACATGCCATACTGCACAATTGCCTCTGGCTACGAAACGAACTATAAGACATATAGCTCAAAGAACTGGGAACACAGTCGAGAAACCTACTAATCCAGTGGGTGAAATGGAAGCTGTTCTGAAAATCCATTCTTCTGCAAGAGATAAAGGAATATTGACTCATATGGACTTGAGTGACAGCGTTATATCCTGGGCTGGAACACTCCCATCTTGTGGAGTAGTGAAATCAATCAGGGAACAGAGGAAGTTGTCAAAACCTGTCAGAGGAATGAGCAATGTGACATTTCGCTCTTGAACTTGTGACTGATGAACTGGATGCAATGAGAACTGTTGTGTCACAAAATGTAATAGCGCACGACTGCACCCTGGCGGCGAGAATTGGTACGTGCGCGCTTATCAAAGAAGACCGCTGTGTCTAAGTACCACATAACATGTCAATATCAACGCCCACCTAGAGGTAATACAGCAGGTGTCATCCATGGCGGAACCAGGCCCAAACCCACTGACGAACCATTTCCACAAACCATTTGGTGGATGGGGTTCAGTCATACTGAATATCTTGATTGCCATTTGTGTTGTTCTGCTCATATTGGGAGCATGTGTCTGTTGTGGGATACTTTGCATGTAAGTATTAGTCAGGGACTCTGTCGACGTATCTGTAACCGAGACTATGTATCAAGACCTGTAGTGGTATTTGTTAATACAAAATGAAATCCTTTCTGAAATGTACAACAAATGACTTGCCTAGTTAAACGTTTCAGAGAGGAAGAGGCTAGGGAATGAAATAATGTTGTATATGTTTCTGGATAGAATAGAAGCAATCAAAGGAGGGAGAATGTTAGCAAAATATATATTTAAACATATATATGACGTGCTAGTTTAGAAGCAAATAGTGTATAATGCATATTATTCTATTTTACAATATGGCAGTAGAGCTTATCATGCATGTAATTGCCAGTAGTGTAGCTGCAGTGTGATTGAACCCTGACCCTGGCAGTAACCAGTGCAGCAGGTGTATGTCATTCAGCATTAGTCATCTGCTGGGTTAGAGAATAATAAATGTATGTACAGGTATATCTGTCATCCTTCCACTGAGGAGGATGGCCTTGTGAGCTCTATCTAAGACAGAGTACAGCTGCTCACCAGAGAGACAAAGGAACCTATTAGGAAAGGAAGTGACGACCGGATCTGAACAGTCTTGGAACCTTGACAGAGCAGAATTTACCGAAGGACATTCTAATTGACTATGTGGCTCGCAAGGCTGTGCTATCCTCATGGGAAAACATTTAATAAGCATTACCTTAGCACTGTTGTAGGAATACAATATTGTGGACTATAGTGATGTAAATGCCCTGTGACTGACCACATCATTAAGGTGTGCAAAAGATGATTGCAAACACAATACTCATACAGCTGTTACCTGTATAGAGTAAGACAAAACTCTAAACTTGTACTGCATAGTTATTTGCCTCCTGGTGCACAGTAGTAAAACGCTGTTAATCTGAGCTTCCTGTGTTATTGACTGTCATTTTGAAAAGACGAATGAGTGTTACAGTTTGATTTAAACAACGTAATTGACAGATGTGTATGTTCTAGCATGGGAATAGGTC